>NW_005842516.1:36512-37075 GCF_000455745.1 Alligator sinensis | reverse complement strand
CATCTGCAAACTTGGACAGAGTACATTTCACTCCCTCGTCCAAGTCACTGATGAAGACATTAAAGAGTATCGGTCCAAGGACCGAGCCCTGCAGGACCCCACTGCCCACACCCTTCCAGGTCGAAACCAACCCATCTACCACGACTCTCTGGGTGCGACCCTCTAGCCAATTCGCCACCCACCGGACTGTGTAGTCATCCACGTCACAGCCTCTTAACTTGTTCACCAGTATGGGGTGGGATACCCTATCAAAGGCCTTCCTGAAGTCTAAGTATATGATATCCACCCCTCCTCCTGTGTCCAGGCGTTTCGTAACCTGGTCATAAAAAGAGACTAGATTGGTCAGGCACGATCTGCCTGCCACGAACCTGTGATGGTTTCCCCTCAGCATAATTTGTCCTGCTGGGCTCTCACAAATGTGAGCCTTGATAATTTTTTCAAAGACTTTGGCAAGGATGGAGGTGAGACTGACTGGCCTATAGTTGCCCGGGTCCTCCTTCCTCCCCTTCTTGAAAATGGGGACCACATTGGCCCTTTTCCAGTCCTCCAGGACTTGGCCCGTG
>NW_005842516.1:0-36467 GCF_000455745.1 Alligator sinensis | reverse complement strand
CAGTGCCTTCAGCACCCTCGGATGGAGCTCATCCGGGCCTGCCGACTTAAAGGCATCCAGTTCTTCCAAGTGACTCTGCACCATCTCAGGGTCTACGCATGGAAGTCTGGCGCCTTGCTGCTGCCTCTCTACAACCCCAGTGAGAGACTTGTCGTGCCCCTCGCTTAGGAACACTGAGGCAAAGAACTCGTTGAGGAGTTCAGTCTTGTCCCCTCTGTCCATCACCAATTGTTTCTGCCCATTTAGCAGGGGTCCTATTCCTCCCAGGGCCTTCCTTTTACTCCCATTATATCTAAAAAACAATTTCTTGTTGTCTTTTACATGGGTTGCCATCCTCAGCTCCATAGTAGCTTTGGCCCGTCTAACTGCCTCCCTACAAGCACGAGCAGAGGAGGTATATTCGTCTTTGGTGATCTCTCCCTGTTTCCACTTTTTATGTGCTCCCCTTTTGGACCTTAGGCTGCCCTGGATTTCTCTGATCAGCCAGGGAAGCCTCCTCGCCCCTTTCCCTCTTTAACCTCGCACGGGGATCGTCTTGCTTTTCAATACTTGCTCAACCAACTATTGAAAGCCTTGCATTTGAAAGCTTTATGCCAATTGCGTAGTTGATCCAGTAAAAGATACCAGCCTAAGAAATCCTTGCCTTTCGAACAACTTTTAAAGTAGTCGCTCCAAATGGAAATTTCAGAAGTATCTTAGAGAATTAGAAAGACGAGTTCTTTCAGCTCTCAGTGAGACTTGATCACCTAGCATCCACACGGTTTCAAAAATCCTACCATCATCTTCTGTATTACTGGTGACCAGCCAGACTAGATAAATATATTGATAAGAGGTTTGGATATAGGATGGATAGACAGACCAACACAAACACCATGTAGATAAATTGGCATGAAACCAGCCATACTAAGATGACAGCTACAAATTGTTTCTACCCAAATGTAACCTAGTTTGAGAGTCCAGGTAGCTTTTCCCCCCACAAGTGCCATGTCAACTAAAGCTTGGACATTATTTCATTCAAAACACTAAAGATGATCCCATCGCTGTTATTTCTGGGCTTTTTGGTAACCTTAGGAAGAGATGTGCTCCAACTCAGGTGTGTGCCCCACATCTCGCTCTGATGTAATATACTTTCATGTTCTATTCATTTTCAATGTTAAGTGGTTGAAAAATTGACTGGCTACGTGTTTGGCCAATTGTTTTAACAATTGCCCCCATGCCAAGGCAAGTCATGCTATTCCAGATCAGCAACTGCCATACAAAACCCAGACGTCCTAACTTATTTCTCTCCTGCTATTATCCCACAGGCAGATTTGTCTTCCAGTGTCTGTAGCAACCTGAGTTCTGTGCTTCTTCTAGACGGACCATTAAAAGGGGGACTATTTCCCCGTGTTTCATATATCCCATCTTGTAATATCAGGCAGCTTTTCACCAAAACCCATTTGGCAAACCCGTTCTCTTTGGATTGGAGGAGGAAGACATTCTTAAAGTTTCTAATTTAGTTGCTTAAGACAGAATTTCAAACCTCCAAAGTGGCAACGTTTTTGATCCAGCCAGGAAAACCTCAAAGGGATTTTAGAGAAACTTTAATGTTAGTGCCTATGCTATTTCTGGAGTTAGAAAATAGATAAGTGGAAAGTTTGGGGTCTGTCTGATTCTGAAAACTGGATCTAATTTTCCTGTTGGGTAGCAAACAAATATTGCTGAGATTTGACCTTGTTGTAATATTTTTAACACTTTTTTGGAGGAACCTGGTTCTACAGTCACAGACATAGCAGACTTGGAAAGGCCGGGACGACTGATACGTTAATCGTACAATGCGATCTTGAGGCTATGCTAGTTTACTGAGAAGGAGACAGGTTTTCAGAGACCCGGTTGCATTGCAAGGAAATAGAGATCAGGTTATAGATATAATACTGAGCATTTCAGGAAGGACTTGCATACTATGTCTGCTTATAGAGGCACCCAGATCCCCAACTCATTTCAAAGGGCAGCTTCTCTGAATTACTCTTAGAGGCAGATCTTCAGTTCTCTAGGAGGGACGTTTCCTTCCAGTGAAGCCAATGGAGACTTTTACCTTGTGCAATTACATGCAGGCAAGGAATGTCATTCCTAGCTGCATCGCCAACTGCCTACATTTGCAGACACGGCACAGCCAGAAGAGTATTCATTGGCTGGGTAAAAAGCCAGGGCAGGCACTTGAACCCCTGATGGATCCATAGTGGCCTTAAAAGTCTGAAAACATCAACCATAAACCATGACTATTTGGACCCGTACGCAGGAAAAAAGGAAGGACGTATGGGAGAGGAAAGCCTCCCATGTTTTGCTCTCAGTCACTAAGTAGTCACCAGCAAAGTAGAAAGATCCAAGTTTTAGGCCCCCTTGCCCAGAGTTGGTTGAAACCTAGGTCTCATTGACAGCCCAGCAAAGTACTTGACGCACCACATCACGGGTCAGTAACCACCCAGGGGCTTCTCTAGCACTTTTGTGAGGCTGGTCTCTGAACAGATAATAGTGGAAGGTTTGAAAGAAATATGTGGGGCCAGGAGAAAGGTGGCGGGCGTGTGACTGAATGGATGAAGAAATAGCCACTTAGATGACTGGAAAAATACTAGAACGTTATACTAGATGTATACAAACCATGTAAGAAGGCTTTGAGATACTGACCTCATGTATTACGGTTATTCCTATCGTTATTGTTAGAGATATTGATATTATCATTGTGATTGTTATTATAGCTTAACCTGAAAGGTTTTGCAAAGTGGGAAACACAGGGACTATTCAACAAATGAAGGCTCTAATTGTCTTCCTGAGAACAGGACTGTCCACAGTAATGTCTGAATTGCATTTTTTATTTTGGCACTCCTCAGTGTGTAGATCACTGGGTTCACTGTGGGGATGGGCACTGTGTAGAGCACAGAGATTGCTTTATCTGCTGTGAATTTCTGGAAGGGTCTATCATAAAATGAACATGCCAGGCCCAAAATGCAAGCACACCAATGTAATCTGTACAGTACAAGTGGAAAGGGCTTTGTGCTTCCCTTCTATAACATGTGTTCTTATCTTGCCCAAGATGATAGTATAGGAAATAAGTAATGCAAAGAAGGACCCAGAGATTACAAACGCATTGTTGGAGATGATCTGCAAGTCTATCACATTGGTTCCTGTGCAAGCAAGTTTCATGACCCGTGGGATTTCACAGTAGAAATTATCCAGTAGAGTGGGTCCACAAAAGGGCACCTGAAAATTGAGTGCAATTTGGACACTAGAATGGACAAAGCCACCCAACCATGCCCCAGTCACTAGCCCTATGCAACCCCCTGGTTCATGATGGTCAAGTACCATAATGGTTTATAGATGGCCACATATCGGTTATCTGCCATTACTATGAGAAGGAAGACTGAGGTTCCTCCTGACAAGTGGAAGAAAAATATCTGTATCAAGCCCCTGTGAAATGAGATGGTTGTGTGTGGAGACAGGAGGTCCCTCAGCATCATGGGGACAGTCGCTGGGGACTTGAAGAGGTCCAGGTAGGCCAAGTTGGTGAGCAAGAAACACATGGGCATATGGAGGTGGCAGGTGCAAATAACTATAGTGATGATAGTGAGGTTACCAAACCAGGTATCAATGTAGACTATGAGGAAGGCCAGGAAGAGGAAGCGCGGCAGTTCAGGGCTCTGACAGACGCCCACAAAGACAAATCCTTTCACTGTGTTAGTGAAGTTCTCCCGATTCATGCTGTGTTCTTAAAGTAGACCTGTAGGAAGGACATTAAATGAAGACAAAGATGTACTTTTACACTTGTATTCTCAAAATTCTGCTAATCTGTCACGTTCCCTTAGCAAAGGCTTTTCTTTTGAAATTCTCCTCTTCACATTTGTTTCCACCTCAGAAAACAATCATCATCCTAAAACCAAATGCTGATACAGATCACTGGAAAATGACTTCTTCCTTGGGACATTAAAATGTGCACAGTGATGGGGTTACTGTCCCCTTTCTCTGAAGCCTATGGTGTTACTCCTATTTGATCATGAGACAAAGCATTGTAGGACTCTTTCTGTATTATGCTATTCAGACAGTAAGGTGATGATACATTGTCATTTTATGCACCTATCAGGTCAGGCACCTAAACACAACATTTAGATCCTAGATGACCTATTGAGGTCCCTCTTAGTCCTATTTTTCTATGATTGTATGAAACCACAGCTCAGATGGTGCTTAAATGTGTAGGTTCTGAACTTCCCTCGGTGTCTAAAGGTGCTATTACAGGTTCACTGTAACACATTTAAATAAACTAAATCAAACATGCTGTCATGAAGTTAGAACAGTTTCAGACCAGTCACCAGGTACGGCTTTCACAGACCTGCCCAACAGTGACTTGGTACTAGAGGGCCTGGTAAGCAAGGGCATGGACAAGTCTACCCCTCCTCTGGGGTGGGAGAGGGGTGGGAAGGAGTGTCATGGAGCTCAGGCATAGAGAAAACACCGTGTGGTTTCTTTCACTCCACAGCCAGCAAGATGCAAGTGGAGCAGTTGGTGAGAAGGGAAAAGTCTTGAAAAACATTTTTGAAGTGAATGGGAAAGAGGAAGGAGTGGAAAAAAAAAAGACTAACAATTAAAAAAGGACCAACAGCTTGCATGTGTTTCACTTAATTTGGACCAGTCAGAGGATTTCATCAAGCAGTGACCAGCATCTGGCTAGTGCAGCTGTCCTGCTGAGCCAACGAACTTGGCAGAATTAAATAACGTCATCGTGGTTTAATCCTATCTCACAAGAAATGCTTGGGACTGTCTATGATTAAGCCCCTTTGACTTTATGAAAGTGACTGTAGAAACAACCTTTTCCATCACATGTTTCATCCCCAGGGCCTTTGCACACAGTTGTTCCTGGTGAGTGATGCAGGGACGTGTGATGACATCCTGAGGCACAGACTTGACCAGTAAACGGACAGATCCATTGTGCTTGCCTATCCTCACAGGGGCGCCATCTATTGTTAGACCACAGAGTTTGTCCTCTGGAAGATTTAATTCCAACAAGACATGTTTCACTTCATTGAAAATATTCTGTCCCGTCGTTTTGCCTTGCATTGGACACAAGTCGAGCAGTTCCCCAGCAACATGGGATTGTTTGGTTTCTCCTCGTGCAAAGATTGCCAGTTGAGCTGCATCACTCCCATCTGTGCTTTTGTCAACCCCCAAGCTGTAAAACTGACGGGCACTGAGTCTTTTCATCAGTGAATCATCAGTGTTTGATGCCATGTCGTCTACTCTTCTAGTAACCGTCTGATGTGAAAGGCTGGTTTTCTCCACCATTGACTGTTTGTCAGGGAATACCACAGATGTAAATGTGCCCAAGCAATCTTTCACACATTCTCCATCAGACAATGGTTTCCCCCTCTTAGCTATTGCCTCGGCTATCAAGAAGCTGATCTTGGTTGCTGCCTAAGACTTCTGCCTCGCAGCTTTGAAGAAAGACGTCTGCCTGTTCATGCTCTGTTACAGAGTTCTCCCGATCACTTCTAACCCGACGCACCAGGCCGTCACATGTCTTTGCATGTTTTGTAGAACAATGTTGCCTCACATTGTACTCCTGGCAGACAGCCACTTTCTCGTGGCAAATCAGACACAGGATGTTCCCGTTTTGTTCAAGAGCAAAAAAATCAGTGATCCAACTAGCTTTGAAAACTTGACATTCAGCATCAATTTTTCGTTTCCTATGATCCGTCATCTTTTGAGTGTAGGGTAGGCCCTGTGGCTAATAGAGCCAAAATTAATTTTAGTCAGAGGAAAACTAGTTTGGGAGAGACAGGTGAAGGTAAAAACAACTCACCAGTTCAAAGTCACCATTTTATGACTATGTAATAATATTGTGGTATCAATACGGACCCCCACCCATCAGGTATTGTCATAATATGTAAGGTACAGCCTGACATGTGCAGGTGCTGCCATCGTATGCCAAGTGCAGCTTCAAATGCCTCTCAGTAATGCTATCTAATGTCAGTTAATGCCTCATATGCATGGTAAAGTCTCCATCTGTAAGGTACATCCTCATGCGTGCAGGTGCTGCCATCATAAGCCAAGTGCAACCTCAAATGCCTCAGTAATGCCAGGCCCCGGCCCCAGGCAATGGACCCCAGCCAAAGCCCCCCCCCTGCCCACACTTACCTTTCACTCGTGGCTCTGTCTCCCAGCACCAATGACACGCTCTCCAGTTATCGATGACCCGCGCTTTTGCTGCCGGCTACTCGTCTTCCCACATGCACCACGTCGGCAACGTCCAGCTGATGTGGTGCGTGTGGGAATCTTGTCCTTTCCCCGGCCCTTCAGCAGCCAGTGTTTTACTTTCGTTTCCCATTGCAGCACCTCGGGTCTCAGAAAACGGCCTGGTGGGCCACAAGTTGGACAAGCCAGCCTTAACCCAACGCATCACAATCACTTTGATGTGGAGCAATGAATGGGGACTTAATGAGGTTTCCAACAGATGGTGGCTGAAAATACACCTATGCTGGCTGAAGTGAGAGACATGTATGTACAGAAAGCTGAGTGAGCTATTAGGAAGCTGGTTTGCGCCACAGGATCCAGTCTCTGCTTTGCTACAGAAATCTTGCTTAGCTTTAGTAAGTCAGCTAGGACCCACTGTTATAGGTCCTAACTGACTACAGGTCAGGTTCTTCAATGTGACTAAAAGCTTTTGAAAAAAATCTACTATAGACTTATCTGCAGTCTAGGAATCTCAATAACTCTAATAACATAGTTGCTAGGACTTCTTTGCCTTAAGTTTTCAACATAGAAAAGTACTTTCTTATTATTATATCTCACAAGAATACAGATGGACAGATGCACTAAATGTTATGAAACACTTAGGCCTATAGCTAGGGGGCTTCTAAATCTTTCTTAGGCTGATCTTTAGCAATATTAAAGGAAATCTCTTAAAGGAAATCTCTCAGGTGTTCACCCTGTCTAAGGAATGCCATTAAAGTGAAGTGCATGTGGCATCTACATCCTCTGGTCAGCTTTGACAATTGTAACAAATGTAATGTTTTCCAAGTCTGTGCTAGACTAGAACGTTGTTCCTTATTGCCATATATAAGTGTCTGCACTTATTCAAAGGATGCTGTTAGCGTGTCCTGCCTGAATCTGAGCCATTTTGCTAATATTGGTATTACTGGTTTTTAAAACTAAATATACATTAAACATACAATAGTTACTTAATTTGAATTATTTTAAGAGAGATTCCAAGATCTGTGTATTTGTCTGCATTTTCCCCACTGAGTTAAATGCATGTGTCCTTAATATTACAGTGAACATTTTTTTCTTCAGATATTCATGTTTGTTCCTATTTCACAATTTTATATCAATATATTACAAAGCCCATTTATGAAGAGATAAATAGAAGAAACTTAGGTGTGCACTAGTATAGTTTATGACTACTCTAGCACATGCAGCAGGCTGTTGGCAGAATAGAAGATACATGGAGAACTCAGAAACCTAGAGTCTTAAACCACAGCTCCATTTAGTAGGTAATGGTGTCCTCTACAATTTTAAATATTAATAATAATAATACTACTACTAATAATAATAGTCAACCTCTTTAGCAGTACTGGCTCTGTGATTTCAGGGCTGGCTGCTTCTCCATGACGGCTGTCTGGTCTCAGAAATGTTCTGTGCTATCATGACATGCAAAGAGCCATCACCGTCACAAAGACATTCCTTTATCTTGCTTCTGATCCTCCCACAAACCATAACAAGAGGATTACCTAGCTCCAGAAATCCCCCGGAGTGAAGTGGAGAAACCAAAGAAAGCTGCTGAGGATCAAAGAAGAGTTCATTTCCAAAGGGAATGAATCACTTAGAAGATGGTTAATTGTGGAGTCAAGCAACTCCTATGGCAAAAGATTTGTGCACAGAGTTATTTGACATGGAGAGTGTAGAAACCATGGGCAGAATCCCATTAACCTGAGACGTGGGAAACATGGTTTCCAGGCCCTGTAGCAAATCAAAGAGAAGGGAAGGTTCTTTAACTTGGGCGCTTTCACGAGCTCTCTGTTCCCTAAGCTTTTCTTCGCTGTCATGCTGCATAGGTACAAGACTTTGTACCTGGGGTGAGCCTTCATCCCTAGGAAATCTCATTGTCTTGTCCCCAATCTTTGCAGCTCCAGTGGAGGAAACTTTGCAAGCTCACTGGTCATCACCCAGTTTGCAAATTATGTGGGTCTCTCTACATCTGTAGAAAGTGAATGCCTGTGGTATTCAGTTGCCCTGAAATCACCTGTAGCACAAGACAATTGGTAAAGTATAAAGGTTTATTGCATGTAACAGAAGACAAAAAAATGACAAAACTGAAACTATGAGTCTGCAGACAAATATCCAAAAAACCCAAACAGAAATAGCTTGCCCTGGCCAGTGACTGTGTCTGTGTTTGCAGGTGCTGGCAATCCTGCCAGCTCTTCCCAAATCAGTACCAGCTTCACTTGCTGGGGATTAAATCATGTGCTAGGCACCAGGGTTCCTACTCAAATTTCTCTCCAAAAGTCTTCTTTTAAGTCCAATGTTTTTTCTCTATCCAGACTCTCAAAAAACGTATTTATCTTGGTAGATGTTTTGCTTCCCCCCCAGATAGACATCTATATGACAGATTACTTGTCTTTCCCATTGGTATTATACTCAAAAAGGACAGAGGCATTAGTCTGCATGCAACTCTCTCCTCAGCTGGGACCTGTTGAGCACAGCTGTCACCATTAGGGGATGCACCTCATGCTTTTCCCCCCTGAAAGGCATTTGGCCATGCTTTCCTATACCCTCTGTGCTCCATAAACACAGTCTCGCCCCTTCCCCATCTAACATGCCAAACCTTTTCTGATATGCAAATAGGCAATGTGTATTGAGAAGTTCTCCTGATGCCTGATCTGGCTGTAAAACCCATGGACCATTTGTTGATTAAGCCACACAGCTCCACTACGGTGCCTGCTCCAGTGCCTTTTGCAGCACTTCAGCTGCAAGGAACCTGTACAACTGGGCAGCAGTGAAGCACTCATGTTTAAAGTATTTCACATTGGACTGGGATTTGTAGCTCTACATGAACATCTATCCATACCTCTGTTAATTAAACCCTACACAATAGTTGCCCATTGTGGCTCCAGCATAATTTCCGGAGTCATGCTGAGTTTGTGATCCACCAAACCCCAATATATTTCCTACCAGTGACAGTGGCAAGACACTTATTGCTCCTTCTGTACTTTTTGTATTTGATTTTTTTCTTTACTGCATGTCACATTTTTCTTTGCTATTTTTTTTAAATTCATTTATCTGGGTTTCCCAAATGATCAAGATCCTTTTTCTAATTTCAATGCTATCCCCCCAAGTGAAAGGAAAAACAAAGGCTACTATGTGTTGTCTTGATATTGAAGATTTTCTTGACGAACAACATTTAGGAACCCCTGGATGCAGTTTCAAAATCCGGCAGAGTTCCCAGGACTCTCTGGGCATATCTGCACTGTTGCAGCAGCATTCCCCAACTGAGATGCCCTCGAGCATGAGCTGCCCACCTGCACCTATTTACACTTCTTCAAACCTAAAGACATTGTTGAGACTGCTCTGAGATCATTCGTTCAAGCACAGGGGACACGGGATTTTGAAGAGGGGCTGCAGAGGGTTTGGAGTGCGCAAATGGGGCAGCTGAGCAGCGCATGCTCTGGAACATCCTGGCTGGGCATAATGCCACCGTGGCATAGTAAGACTATGGCAAACACTACTGATTTAGCTATAAGGAGCTATTTAACAACTCTGGCTGTTGAAAGGAAGGGCATTGCCACCAGACAGTAGCATAGGTTGGGGTAGAGTATTCTCTCTGGTTGAAGCAGTTTGTGTGAAATGCTTAATGCTCGTTGGAGCAGGGACTGGAACCTGCATCTCCTAATGGAGTGCCACGCTCTTTCTGTTTTAATGAACTGTGAAAAAAGGGGATGTAGTTCATTAGCTAATGGTAGCATTCACTGTCCTTTCAAGTGTCCTTCTGTCTTCTGCTGATTTAAAAAAAAATCTATTATGGTTTGAAGGTGATGGTTGAAGCTGAAAGCAGCTATAGCAGAAGAAACAGGATGTGACAATAATGTTTTAAATTGCAGAGAAGTTGATTTTCGATGAGGTCTCAGGAAAAAAAAAAGTTCCTTAAAGTTAGAGCAGTAAAGTATTGGAGTAGCCGGCACAGGGAAGTTGTTCAGTTTCCTTCATTGGAGACCTTTGCGGAGGAGCAGAGGTTGCCTTCCTATATAGCAGGGAGGTGGGGTGCATGGCTCTCTTCATGGGATCTCTTGAGCGTATTTTAACAACCTGTGCAGCCCCAGGGCATTGACCACCATGTTCCCCCTGCTTTCCCTGTGGCAGATTGGGGTGTTGTGTCTTGCGCTGAGTTGTCAGGGCTGGGTGTGTAGTTTTGTTAAGAGGTTAGACAATGGGTTTGTATGGGGTGGTTAGGATAGGGATGATCCAACCTCAGGCAGGGTGCTGAACGATGACCTCTGAAAGTCCCTTTCGGCCCTACTCCTCTGTGAATCTGACTTTAAGCAGTTGGATAAGAAGTTGCCTGGGATGCTTTAGGCATAGCATTCCTGCATTTGTGTTGGAGGCTGGCCTTGATGACCCCTTAGACTCTTTCCAACTCTGATTCATGTACCACAGTTCACATACACAGCCTGTCTGTTGGTGTTTTTACTAAGCAATTCTGCTAAGTCTATATTTTCATAATAACCACTGTCATATAGGCCTGTGTGAATAGGGAACTATTTGATTCAGATTCAGCTGATTCAGATGCCAGAGATTCAATTCAGATCTGAATCATTTTTCCAATTCGTTTCGGCCGAATCACTTCAAAGATTTGGAGTCGATTCACAGATTCAGCCATAAAGTACAATGAGGAATCAATGAAATATCTATAACTTGGTTGTCTTTTGGCTGATTCAGATGAAACTTGCAGAGATGGTAGCCTCTGCTGAGTGCATGATGTGTAACAAGTTTTAGTATGATAGGTGCAGAGGTTTCTGGAAAACTGCACTCCAAATTCTTGAAAGCAAAACTCGCGTCACGTGTGTAAGCCACAGTGGGAAGCCTGCCAAGTTTCAAGGAGACAGGTGCAGGGGTTTCTGGGTTACTGCACCCCAAGCTGCTGACAAGCAAAACTCATGACATGGGTGACACTGTCTAAGGCACGGGGGGCTGAAAACGGCAGGGATGCTAGCCCCTGCTGAGGCCATGAATGTAGGGAAACTGCTTTTGAAATAAATTACTGAAGAAAAAAGGGAGTAAAACCAGCCACTAATCTTCATGCATGCCTAGTATAATCCAGTCCTCTACTTCACTCCGAGTGCATTCAATAGTTTTCCTTCTCTAGCACAGGAACATGAGAGCTTGGCTTTCTTCCAAGCCAAGCCACCCATCTGCAAAGTCCTGAGGGTCAGACCCTGTTCCACCTATTAGACACCCATGTCCAGTTATGCGCCTAAGTATTATCCTATTCTGCCATGCTTGAGTCCCTAGAAAACCATTACTGTGTCTACATTTGTCGTGCATTGTCATCTTACCCTTGTGTTTTCTGTAGGGCTGCCAAACCTTAAAAAATTGAATCGCAATTAGTTGTGCAATTTTAAACTATTAGCTGCAATTAATCAGAATTTTAATTGCACAGCTAAAAACTCAAAATTATGTGCAGAAAAAAATGATATGTAAAATTATGAAGGTACTTTGTATGGTTGGGGGGTGTGTAGGGTGTATTTGGGGGAGGAATTTGTGACGGTGTGTGAGGCTTTATGTGTGTGTTTGGAGCCCAGGGAGGGAGGGTCCCCACACACCCTGGCAGGATACGGGGTATTGTGGATCAGAAGTGAGGGGCAGCTGCAGGGCTGGGGGGGCTGTGGCTTGGTAGTGAGGGGCGCGCACGCATGCATGCGCATACACGCACACAGCCCAGCAGGTAAGACTGTGGAGGGGGAGAGGGGTGCGTATTGATGCCCCCACAGTGAAGGAGGGAGTGGGGCAAGGGGGCGGTTTTCTGTGCTGAATGTAGCCCAAGGACCTCGGTGGGTCGTGGGATGCAGCTATAGGAGGCATGTCCAGGGGCACCAGGGGCAGAGGTTGGGGCATGGCCATACCATGCATCTCCTGCTTACCTAGCAGCAGGAGGCAGAACATGGCATTGCACAGCTTGCAAGGCAACAGCAGCTGGGTACAGAGTCCAGCATGCAGCAGGCAGCCTGCCCTCACCCCACACACATGCCTCCCAGGGCTCCCCTGGCAGTGTGCACAGTGGTGGGAAGCACCCCGACCCCTGTGCCCCTGAACAAGCCTCCTGCAGCTCCATCCCATGTCCTACCCAGTCCCAGGGCCCCATTCACCACAGATCCTGCCCCTGCCCCAGTCCCTCCATCACCATGGGGGCCTCAGTCTGCCCCAACATGCCTTCACTCTCCCCTACTACCCCGTCGGGCAGCCTGGAGGTGGCAGAGCGCAGCCCAGGCACGGGTTCCAAAACCACAGGCTTGATAAATGCAGTAAAAACCCCCACACAAAAATCTATGAATGCATTAATTGCGTAGTTAACTGTGATTAATTGACACCCCTATTTTTCTGCTTATGCTTTTTGAAGGAGTCAGACAAGGTAGAATACGATCACACTTCGGTGCCTAATGCAAATTAATACTTGGAAAAATATCTGGCTTTGAACAGTCCCATAAGAAATAGGCTAAAACATATTTCACCATCATGTGCAAAAGTAGAACCTACATAGCTGTATAACTGCAATTTTTGCACCTATGCATAGTTTATGTAGCAAGCTGTATTTACCTACTGAGCATGTGCAGTAGGCTGCAGTCTGGCTGCAGAAGTACATGGGACAGAGTTGTCTAGGCACTTGCATCGCATTGGGTAAGTGCTAAAACTGTCTCCAAGTTAGTAGGTACTCTGCCAGGAGAGGCCTCCTATATGGCAGTCTAATAGGTTGGGGTAAAGGCTGCGGATATTGTAGGTTCCACCTCCGAGTGGACATGGACATTTTCAAGGCCTGCTTTCCAGCAAGTGCTTGAACCACTAATCCTTGGGGTAGGTATGACCCAAACCACTTTCTAGCTCTTAAAAAGAGTTGTAGGGCAATAAGGGTAGAACCTCACACTAAGTACAGTTCTGTGGTGAAAAACACATGAGTAGGATCAGGGTCACAATATATGTTGAAGTCTTCATGCATGATCATTAGCAATTAAATGTTATACTTACTTGGAACTCAGAAAAATGTTCTGTGACAGATACCCGAGCCAGGAAAGAATCCAATGTTCTTCCCTAAAGATGTTAGCTGTGAAACACTAACCTGAGCACAAAGGAATGAACATTTATTTCTGATTTTTTTTTCTTTTTAGCTGAGAATCTGGATCCATATTATGCCCTGTTGAATATTCCCTTGAGGGTTCAATAATTCAAAGTTATGAGTCACGACTAACAATCAGGGACTATTTATTGTCATAGAAATAAATTCATGTTCCCTAAAGATGTTAGCTGTGAAACACTAACCTGAGCACAAAGGAATGAACATTTATTTCTGATTTTTTTTTCTTTTTAGCTGAGAATCTGGATCCATATTATGCCCTGTTGAATATTCCCTTGAGGGTTCAATAATTCAAAGTTATGAGTCACGACTAACAATCAGGGACTATTTATTGTCATAGAAATAAATTCATGTCTGAAGATAAATGAACAACTAAAGGGCTTTTGAGCTGTGGGGTTTTAACAGGGAAAGGGGGAAAGTAATCTTGTCCTTTTATTCATAATTTCTTTAAAATAAAGCATCAAGGAGACCTTACAAGAAGTCCTTATTAGAGGGGGGGAAGACACTGCTTATCTTGGCTGAATAATTGGACTGAAAAAGTGCATTCATTCAGTAGATAGGTAAACTAAAAGGAGCAGTGGAGCTGTAGGAGAATAACAGTAAGACATTTTTTCATAGCAGGGAACCAGAGAGGGAGTTTCTGAATTGTTGGTGTAAATAGTTAATTGCAATTATTAATTCTCACAAAGAGAGAGAAATATAAAATAATAAATACTGTTATTTAAGAATGAAAATGGAAACTATGCCATTTTCAAAGATAAAAATGGACTGTAGTGTTCAACGACAAGGGAACTGAATGGGACATGAACACCTAATTCCTTTTGGCTCCTTTGAAAATCATAGGTTATCCTCCTTGGAGGGTAGGCTCGGTTTACCCCTTATTAAGATGAGTTCTCAGATTAAAAAAGAAATACCCCAGTCCTAATGATCATATTCATGACTCTCAAGATCCTGGCAAGGAGATAACTAGATGGAGTCACTGCTTCATCCCCATACAGGATATGTACCACTAATGTGATTTGAAAACTCCTTTAAGAGTAATAATGAATATAACATGGAAACAGAACATTATCAAATTCCCTACCAGTGACATGGATTATCCAATAAATATAGGGATTAAAGATTATGCTCCATCCTTCCAGCCTGAACATTTAGACAGACAGGCAGAAAGAGAAAGTGATTCCTGTTTAAGAAGTAGCAGAGTGGTAATTTCCTTGGAAATAAAAATCCGGATAAGTTCAGGAAGTATGCAGTTGAAGTTAATCTAATGTATGAACTTGTGTTTGTCTTCCACCAAGGAAAAAGAGCAAGAGCTCACTGAGGCAAAGGCACTCAGTTAGTCAATGAGAAGTCTAGTCCTGAAGAACTAGTCCCTTCTGACCTTGTCCTGGAGGTTTTTCTTGTTGTTTTCTCTGTCTTTCCTCTTGCCAACCTGCTCCCACTAAGAGCAGAGACGAGGAAGCAGGGCGAGACCCTGCAAGACAGGAGCAGGAGCCCAGCTGGATCGAGGTGACCACTAGGGAGCACCACGGCAGCCCTTGGACACCATTCTGTTTCCACGTCCTTTACAGTTGTGACTGCATTATTCGAATATTTGCCCAAAAGCTTCACACTGAACACAAAACACTCCTGATAAGCTACTCTCTAGGATATACTCACAGCAGGTATTCTACATACATTTGAAAATTAAACAATTTTTAAACAGTCACATGAACAAAAAGATGACATTTCTAAAATGAAGCAATATTGAAGTGCAAGAATCATGTCTTGCAATTCAATGTTGACCCTTGTCGCAGGGCACTAAGGTGCCTGCTCCTCTTAGAGCAGAGATTGCTGGGGAGAGAGCACAAAGAGCTAGATCACAGTGCAGGTGCAGGTCGCCATGACAACCAGCTAATGAGGGAACTGGCTGCACCTGGCCCTGGTCAGCTGGCTGGAGGAGGCAGGGCCCTGGGCCCACAGACACCCCAGGGCTGGGACCAGGCAGGTCAGTTCACTGCCAGCAGCTGAAGGGGAAGAAGCCTCCGGGAAGGAAGGGCCAGAGATGTTGCAGCCAGCAGGTACGCTGCCCATAGGGCTAAGGGGAGGCCAGGAGCCCTTAAGGTATCCTTGCCTATCAGGCACCGAGCTCGCCTCAGAGAGGAAGTTTTACTCTTTTAAAGGGGGAGAGCAAGCCTCAAGTTTTGTGTGGCATTACAGCCCAGGGGCTCATGGCGGTTGTTTGTTTGCTGTCTTTAAACACTGGTGGTTTGGATGAGGCTGTTTGGGGAAGGAGAAGGCCTAGTTGGGACCCACTACAGCTTGGGGACCCCGGTGCCGGTAAGGGGCAGAGACAGGGCTGCGGAGAGCCCTGGTGGGACAAGGGGCCCAAATCGCAGCAAGGCCTAGCCAAGGCAATGTCAGTACCATCTGTGAGGCTTGGGGCAGGGTAAAGAGGCAATTGGAGCCACACATGTAGCCCATAAGGCTGAGAGACTTGGGAACCATGAAGCAGGACACCAAGGGGTCTATGAACAACAGGGTTTAATTGGATCTAGCCAGACTGCGTCCAAACTTAAAGATTGATGGCAGCCTCCCTATATTAACCATACCAACAAGATATGGAGGGTGAGACAGAGGGTGCTTTTAAGGCAAGACTGGCCAGGGGTAACCCAGCCACCCCGAGGGACCCCATCCTGCTACAACCCGTTTAAAGAAATACTCAGTAGTGGTGTTCCCTTGTACAATAACTTTAGGAGTAGACCAGGGTAGGCAACGTGTTTTGGCCGCAGTGCTGAAAAACACCATAACACCCACCTTGGAAGGTGCCAGAGTGCCGGCATGGCAGAAAAACAAAGTGAGGTCAAGGGGTACATGGCAGGATGCCCTGCTGCCCCTTGCCCCCCAGAGCTCGGGCGGCTGCAGCCGAGAGGCTCCAAACAGCTGTGCCAGGCTCTGGCATCAGCTCCGCATGGCGTGTGCAGGCGTGCCTCAGAGCGGGCAATGGGGTTGGGACCTGAGGCAGCACAGCCCCCTCTCTCCCCTGCTCGCAGCATGGAGGTGATGAGCCCGGAGCAGCTGTTTGTAGCCAGGCTGGGCTATATCAAAAATACACATTTCTGCGGTGTGAGAGGTGTGGGTGGGGAGCCTGCTCCTCATCTACCTCCAGATTGCTAGTGGTGATTTGCAGCTGGTGGTGGTAGTTTGTGGAAAACAGATGTGTGTGATTACTGCTTATTACAAAAATTTAACATAGTAATATAGTCTGGGGGTGGGGCGGGGGGGGGGGGCGCAAAACCTTGGGTCTATCCAACAGTTTGTTTTCTGAGTTTCAGCGCTACACTTACCAGCATCCCCCAGCTGTCCAGGCTGGGTACAGTTTCCAGGGGGACGCCTGACAGTGTGCTTCTCCCCCTCCACCTGTGCAGTGACGCCGTGAACACCTGCACATAATGCATGCAATTTTTGTGTGGCGCACACAGTTATGTCAAATGTTGGGGTGACTTACTGCACTGTCCTCCCCAATCAATTCCCAACCCCCGTGCCCCCCGCCCAAACACATCATTCTGCATGTAGATGCATCTTCGCACATCGATAAAGAATTATGATAGTGTAGTAAGCAGAGACCTTTCCTTTTACTCCAAAAAGTATTCTTGCACAAGTGGATATAAAAGGTAGCTAACAAGCTGCTGGATATAGCACTTCAGCCTCAAACACCTTCAGGAGGGTATTTGTTCTCCCAACAATCAAGGCAGATAAACCCCACCTGACCCCCAACACACAGGAAAAACCTGAGGGCTCCTGCAGGCTCTTCATGCTACTTAACAACTCCCTCAGGCCAAGGAGAAGTTTAATTAACCCTTCATAGGACGTGATCCAGAGTGGCTAGGCAGTGTGGATGGCTGTGCGTGCCCCCTGCCTGATGCCAACCTGAAAACAATAACCACCTACCCCAGTCCAGGCAGCTGCTCCAACCCTGTCCCCCATGTCCTGCCCATTTTCTCCCTATGCACCCCCTCCCTTACTGAAACCTTCTCCTTGCCACTCTTCACAAAAATGTACTGCAGACACGGATGGTTTCTGGTGTAAATAGGTAAGAATTTTACTTTAGTGGGAAGAACAACCACTGTTAGTTGTTGGCAGCATCCATAATATGTGCTGCCAGGCAATCCTGCACAAAAGCCTCCCGACCAGCATCTCCATGCTGGTATTATCTTGTCCTGTGCACTGTTCTCGCACGTCTCTGTTTGGTCACTGTTATTGCATTTCATCAGCCCACAACTCACTGGAAGCCTTCCCCCCTGGGTTTCCCAAATACTGTGGAGCGTTCAGGCTGCCACTATAAAGGTGGTTGTTTTCTGGCTCCAGCTTGAGCCTGCAGTTAAGCAGCCTCCACCATGCTTTGTGGTGGCTAAAGGCACATTCAACAGCCATCCTGCATTTGCTTAGATGTAGTTGAAAGTCATCTTTTGCAGGTCAGTAATGTGTCCTACATAAGGCTTCATGAGCCAGGGCTTGATGGGGTCAGTAGCATGTTTTGTTACAAGTGGGGGGACGGCAACACCACCGAGCATGGTCTTGGGGACTCCTTGTGTATAGTGACCATTCTCCATCAAGTCAGGCAGGGGAGAGTTTCTGAATACGTGCGCCTCGTGTGCGCTGCCTGCCCACCCTGTATAACTGTTTGTGAACCAGCCCTGCTCACCCACCATGGCTTTCAGGATCAACTAGGCAAATCCTTTCCTGTTAGTGAATGACTGCCCTGACCCCAAGGGGGATTGCACAGGGATGTGCATGTTGTCTAAAGCACCCCATGGCATTGAAGTCATCAATAATTTTCTATGGGTTACCAAGGCAAATACAAGGTATCACTCACAAAAATCCTTGCCTCTCCTAATTCCTAGACTACTCTGGTTAAAACATCACTCCAACTCTACCATGATCTGTGTAATTTGCTTGGGGAGGCTGAAAAAAGTTAAAGGGATAGCTGCAGAAGCATTGCTCTACTGCTGTATACTTCTCTCCTCCTTTCCCCTGCCAGCCAATGATGCAGGTTCCTCCTAACCCACATTCCATCCTCATTGTGGTCAAGCTTCTGAGCTGTCTATGGCTGAGTGCTGGTGCCCTTGCATGAGGCAAGGTTTACCTGTGAAAAGCACAGAAAATAAGGGTAGTCATGGTAAACACACGCAGCAAACTTTAGGTCAGGTCAGCAGAAGCTTGGTTTATTAGAGAATGCATTCTGGACAGACTCGTACACAATTGGAGAATCGTGAAGAGGTCTGACCCCGTACAACAGGTGAGGCGGGTTCATATAGAAAATATGACATCATAAGCATAGTGATGACATAACCAATCAGCATTTGCCATGACTTTGTTAGTAAAGCGCATGTTTTCTATTTTATGTTTATCGTTAGCAAAATTTTAAGGGTTTCTCATCTAACTTGTAACTTTAGGGGTCACTTCGCATTTTGGGATGACTCAGCAGGCTGATTTGTGGTTACTTTTGTGCTAAGTTTTTGTTTTTTACTAGACTAGGACAGGATAGTCCCAGGCTTGTGTTAATCTGGCGGTTTTGGGTCATGTCCTTTTGACTTCCCCATAGCCTAAGCTGAATACGTGTTTTGCACCCTTACACATAATGGAGGTTCAACTCCATTTTTCCCTTCTTCCACAGTACCAACATCCACAACAACAATAATAAACCTCATGGGAGTGCCCAACAAATTGATGAATAGATAGTTGGGGATGTCATCAATGGAGAGAGAGATGCAGAGAGAAATCTAAAGACTGGGTTTTTCAAAGGATCCTGGGAGAATTCGCTGTCGGCTTCTGGTTGATTCCCACTGTGCGTTGTGCTCCTGAATCATTTCTCTTACTTGAAGTACATAGTCGAATATTAGTAGGAAATGACTAGGGAGAATTTGAACCATGAATAAGTAGAAAGTGATTGTATAATAAATGCCTAGCAAATGTAGGCTTAACGTGTAGTCATGGATGCTTACAGATGAGCTTAAGTGCTTTACTTGAATGGAACCCAAGTCCTTACCAAGAAGCATTTATATTTAATGATCAAATACGTGAGACATTGGGAGCAAACAGTGTTTCATGTTCTGCATTGTTCAAATTGTGAGTGGCTTAGTCCCTTTCAGTTCATTTCAACTGATTCCATTTTCAAAAATCACTTATGTGCTTAATACAAATATTTGCTTCCCTTGGAATCAATTTTGTGATGGTACATGCTTGCCACAGGCTTTCAAACAGCTCACTCATGATGGGGAGTGGGTATCGGATTTATACAGTGACCTTATTTAGGGTATGATTGTCTACAAACAGGAACGGTGATGCTGGCTTTCTTCACAAAGAGCAGAGTTGAATTGGCCAGGAATATAGATGGTTGAAACCCCTTTGTCACGCTCTCTTGCAAGTAATATTTTCAGGCTCCCAGATCCAGCTCATTTTGGACTGCATTAAGTCCTGCCAGGAGCTGAGTATTACTAGTCATGTCAAGCTCTCTCATTTTGGGGTGGTCAGATAAGTGTTCTCCTAGGGTGCCTTTTGGGATCCTATCCTACTACTCCTCACAACCTCATGAAAATAAAGAGACCACCTTGTTTAATAATAAATCCTCAGCCAGGTTTCAATAGCTATCAACAAGTCTAGGCACTAGCATGCATAACTATTTGGTACACAATGCTAGCCAAGTTACCTGCATACATGGTATCAGCTTCAAAAATAGACCTTAGTTTAGTACAGAAAATAGTCTGAGGCACCCAAATCCACGAGGACTTGCCAAACCTGGGGCATGGTTAGATGGGAGAGGTGCAGCTTTAACCAAAGAGGGGAATGAAAGAGGGGAATGATGGGACTCCACAGTGACACCTTCTCCCAAGGGGAGGGCAATGGCTTGGCTGTGAGTATGAGACCTGTGTGCATTGCCCAGTCTGGAGTGCTTTTTTTTTTTCTTTCTTCAGCAGGGCCTACTAGTTTCATAACGGTGTCCCCCATTCCTCCCTGGTCTGTCAGATGAAAGGGCTGTAAAGTGGCCTGGCTTGCCACAGTACATGCAGAGAGTTGCTGATTGCTGCCTGTGCTTTTCTGCCTTGGACAAGTGACGTCACTCCTAATTGGTGTGAATTGGTTCCTCAGACAACTCTTCCAGGGAGAATGTGAGAGCAGGATTCAGACCCTGGAGATGCACCCTCTTGAGACGCTCGTCTTCTCCAGCCTCCGTTCAGAGAGGGAATGGTCAATCCAGATGGATATTTTGTTGTGTCAAAGGGAGTGGTACGGTGTCTCTACTTAGGCAAGCTTATCTATCTCCTCACCGAGCCCTTGTGAGACTGAAAGAACTGAGTGGTCTCGTTCCACTCGGTGTCTCCAGGCAGTTGCTGGAACCCGGGTGCATATTTGCTCACTATTTGCCCACCCTACCTGAGGTCTGCTTGGGCAGTCCTTGACCGAGGGCTTGTTATAGAGTTAAGGAATGTGGCTAATTCATCCAATAGAGCTCTGGCATCTTCCAGAAGTGGGAAGGCCCGAGCCAAGGCATGCCCTGCTAGCAGGCTTATAACTGGGGCTGTGTGAAACAGCACCGTTTCGTTTTGACTTTGTTTTGCCATTTTGATGGGACAGTGTTTCGTATCAAGTTTTGTTTTGGTTCAAAAGCACTGTTGTATTTCATTTTGACAAAATTGTTGCTGTTTTGACGTTTCACCCATAGGCTATAATGGGGAAGCATGAAACTGCCTATAACTGTCATTTTTTTTGGCAGAGTTGGATAAAAACATCAGGCATGGTAGCCCTTGCTGAGGGCATGGAGTCTGTCCAGTTTCAAGGACATAGATGCAAGGGTTTCTAGGAAACAGCACCTCAAATGCTGACAAGCAAAACTTGTTACTGTGTATGTTAAGGTGAGTGCTCACTGGTGATGGGGCCTCTACATGACACAGTAGTGTGCCCCAATGAAGTCTCCTTCTCCCCTACAGACTGAGCCTGGTCCACCACTTTAAATGACAGCAGGTAAGAACTTAGCAAGCAGCACAGTAGCACCAGCAGCATCTCAGGCAGTCAAACAGTCACAATCAATACCAGAGCAGTCCTTTCCCTCCCTCTCCTTACTTTCTCTACCCCTGCAGGCAAGCCCAGCTTCAAAACTCGAAATGTTTCAAAACGTTTGAAATGTTTTGACTGCCCTTGTTTCATTTTGAGGCTGTTTCGAAGCCTTTTGTTTCAATTTCACTGTTTTGCTGGTAGGTTTGGGGTCATAAAGGAAATAAGAGCCAGTACTGGCTCCCAAGGCCACAGGGCCTTTTGGGGTCCCTGCTAAAACCTTCTGGTAATGGAATCATAGGGCTGGGTGAGTGCTGAGGGGTGGCTACAAGCAAGGCCTCGGCCACTCTTGGTTGGCTTCAGCCTCAAGTCATGTTTTCCTGCCATAAGGCCATTGCCTGCATCTGCAGGGTCCTAGTCTGTGCTTGTGGCACGTTTGCTTCCAAGGAGAGGGGCACTTGGGAAAGATCCATGTAACCAGAGGATGATGACCACTTACTGTAGATTTTGGCCAATTGTAAAGGTTGGCTGAAGTGTAGGCAGTCAGCCTAAGGGAATTGCAGAAGGTCAGGGGTTTACCAGCATGGAAGACCAAGTCTAAACCCAGTATCAGTCTTGGTCCAGGATATCAAGCTGAGGGTTGAGTTGAGGTTGTGATGAGGGTGAGCAGTTGAGCCAGGAGATCCAAGACAGGAAGAAAAGCAATCGGGCATAGGAGCAAGTAGAAATAGGCAGGAGGATCCAAGCTAGAGGCTCAGCGCATAGAGTCAGGTTGAGGAGTGCCAAGTAGGGCAGGGGTAACAAAGTAATTTGTTACCCAGCCTGCTTTCTGCTGTCTGGTCTGAGTTCATACAGGTCAGAGTTGAAGGAAACCTTTTTGCTGAAGGATGCCTCAGCCTGATGCCCTCATAGTTTTCAGGTGGGGGTTGGGACTCTTTATGTCCCAACTGGGGCTCAGCTCATTATATTTCCTGAATGCTAACCAAAATTCAGATAAATAATTAACTACAGTGTTACTTGTTTCAAGTCCAGTGGCTTGTAGTTGAACTAGGACAGGAAAGTTAATGTTTTCACGGGTCCTTTACATGATTTAGACAGCTAGTCCTGCAGGTGGCCTTGGTAACCTGATTGCCAGCTTGAGTTGAGTCCTTCAACTGCTTTCACTCCTGTGCTGTAGTCATTGGGTGAATGTGAGCCCCTGGTTCTTTGGACTCTGAGACATCACCATTTGTTTCCTGACCCACCTTAGTTATACATGCCCTTCCCTCTCTGAGAACCACCTCCTGACTTGGGTCCTGGAGAGGAACTTTGCAAAGGAACGGTGCATCTGAAATCGGATGCAGTGAAGCAGGCAATTCTTAAAGAAAACCAGTATTTATTAATCAACAGCAATACAGAAGGCAGAGTACTTTTTGGTTCAAAATGCCTAGGTCAGCTCCCAGGTGGAGACCCCAGTTGGTAAAAGCCACAGATGTTTCCCCACAAGACTCAAATTCTTTTCATCTTGCCTTTCTCTCTCCTATCTCCCTTGTATCTGAGAATCACCTTTTCAAGACTGGCACCAGAAAGACCAGGGAAACTCCAGTTCTGGGACATCAATCCACTTGGGCCCTGGTCAGCCAACATATACAAATTGGTCCATTGTTTAGTTGATGGCCATATCTCCCTTAATAAGGCACTTGGGCAGATCATCACATCCACTTCAAAACCCCAGTAACCCCTTCTTTCCCCGTGTACAAGCATATCTGGGTTCCCTAGGCTCTGCAACTTAGAGAATAGGAAGGTGGCAACATCAGGAGGCTGCAGTGTGGTATAGGCAGATGAGCATGGGACAGCTTCAGAGAAGAAAGAGGCACAGGAGCAGAGAGAGAGGATCTGCAGAGCTAGAGATGCCCTACAATAAACTATAGGGGAGTCCTGCAAGCAGGCAGGTAGCTAAGGAGCAAATGGAGGAAAGCTGGGCAGACTGCAGTGGAAAAGGGAGTGCACTTAGAGTCTTGGGAGAGCACAGGTTTTGCTGAGGCTGATGGAGTGGTTTTGGAAGCCATGGGTAGGGTTCCTGGCAGGGATCTCTATTTCATAAAGGGGCCGAAGCCCCGATAGAACCCTCCAAGGGCCTGGGACCTACAGGGGTGTATGGGCCAGATCTGTAACGGGTCCAGGGGCCTGCTATGTGAATATGTAAGGTTGTGAGTCCTACGAGGGTCTGGGATCAAATGGGCTGTGTGGACCAGATTTGAGCACTCCATAAGGTGAGTGTAACAGCCTAGACAGTCAGGGACTTGGAGGTTTGAGACCAGGATAGGGCTGGAAAGCCTGGGGGAGAACATGGCAATGCCCCATGCCTTAGGGATTATACTGTATGGGTGCACCTGGAGACCATGATGAAAGCCCTTAAGCCAATTAAGTCCTGGAGGGCCATGACTGGGTTCAATAGACTGGTACAGTCTGTTTTAGATTTGCAGACCTAACCTGAGAGAGTGGGATTTGCAGAGGGGATTGGAGCCCCAATGTTGGGGAGAGGCAGGGTGAGAAGACCAGTGGAGTCACTAGAGGGTGGTATGGTGGGCATGGAGGCCACATCTTGCTACAGCAAGCTAGTCGAGGACAATTATATATGCAAGATTATTGTGGCACAAACGTTCTTAACCCAAAACTATTGCACACAATCCCATAGCTTGTCACTACTTTCTAGTCCCTACTTTTGAATCTCCATCTTGAATACTTGTGCCAAGGGTTTGGATCAGAATGCACAACACTCTCACAATAAGTTACTCATCAAGACTAAGTTGCAGTAATAATTCCTGCATAATATGACAATTCTGGAAGAAAGGACCTTTGTATTCATTCTGGAACCAGAATTGTTTCTTGTGGTTAGACGCCTGCAATAGTCCTTTCAAAGAACTGAGAAGATCCCAGTCGTGGTTGTGGTTGTGCCATCATTAAACACTGTTGGAGAAAAAAGTTGGGTAGTAGGGCTGTGCGAAGCTTCTGCTGTTGACTTGATTCGGTGGAGATTCAGCCCAATTCGGTCACTGAATCTCTGAATCCAAATTGAATTGGGAGACCCTCTAGTCTCTCTGAATTGAATTGGAACCCTCCAAATTGATTTGGAGGGATTCAATGATTTGGACATAGACACAGCTTTGTACGTTTTTTCTACATACCTCTAGGTACCAGGTAGCTCGTGAACGCTGAGATGGTGGGGCTAATAAAGCATCCCACGGGAGTTCTGGGTCCTCTGTGGAGCACAAGGGGGACCCCTCCCTGCCTCCCGGCTTGGCAACTGGTGTCTCCTGGGTCTGGAGGGGTACCTGGTGTCTCCCTGTGGCCAATTGCCAAACCAGGAGGGTGTGGGGGATGTCCCCCGCATGCTTGGCGGCAGACCCAGAAGTGCTTCTGGTCTACTTCTGGGTCTGCCACCAAGCATGGGGGGGGGCAGGGGGGGGGCACGTACTCATGTGGAATGCTCCATCTGCCCCACAATCTCGGCATCCATGAACCATACCTCGAGGTATGTAGAAAAAAGATTTAAAGCTGTGTCTGTGGCCGAGTCACTGATTCTCTGAATCAGAATCAAATCTTCAGATTCAGCCAAATTGAAATAGGACAGTGATCTGAATCAATGAATCGAACCACTGTCCCTTGAATCGGGCTGTATCCAAATGGAATACGGCCAGCTTCACACACCCCTACTGGGTAATTGTAACGCTCATTTTCTCCTCTGCCTGCTTTGAAGCAGGGACTTGAACTTATATCTCTAACTTTTCAAACTACTTTTCTAATGATTGTTCTACAAACAGACATTGGTTTTGTTGCATAGAGGCATCCTGCGTCAACTGTGAGGCAATTCCCATGTTGGCTCCCTCACTTGCAGACATGTGCCCTAGGTCGGAGTACAGCAATGTGAGATGTGCACTCCACGAACCCTTTGCAGGGGGATTACCAGAGCACACAATAGTAAACAGACATTCTTCCTCATAAGGCATTGCAAATTGTGACTAGTTTGGTTACACAAACAAATATTTCACAAGCAGGGCAAGGACACCTGTTCATCTGCAGCTTGTGCTGGCATAGGCATTTTTATGGTGGCACAAAGAGGATGCTTGTTTTGCATGCTCAGAGTAAGATTTCTGTCTGCACCCTTGATGACAGCAATAGCTGCAATCAAGCATGCCTTCCTACCTTCTTCCAGTCTAGATATGCCAAACCTGAAAAAGACAATGGATCCTCTCTGAGGGTTGTAAGAAAGGTTCCTGGAAAGGTTCCAGCATCCCACTTCCAGAATTGGTGCATGCAGGGCGGGGGTAGGTTTGCAGGCAGTGCTCAAGAACTACACCCTGGGAAGCCCTGACAAAACAGTGTAGACATGCTCTCCCTCTCTTCTGTTGAACCTGTACAGTGCTATAAGGCTTTTTCCAATTTTGACATACCTATTTGATGCAACTGCTATTGATGGATGAATTGAGTGATACTTAGAGTTCATGTACTGTCTGCCCATGTATCTCTTTGCCTCTGTTCCTTCTAAAAAGGTTGCACTGGGAGCCACAGCCCCCCCAAATCTGTTAGAGCCCAAGTACATGATCACTTATTAAGTGAAATCAAGGTGTCACTCTTAAATGCCTATGCCAGGTTAATCTAAAACCTTGTCTTGAAAAGTCAATCTTATGAGATGTGCTTGCCTTGCATTTTCCCCAATATTTTTCTCAGAGCTCTTTTCACTTCTGTGTTATTCAGGCTGTAGATGATGGGATTTAACATGGGGGTTAAGACACTATACTGGATGGAGAACAGTCTGTCTAGAGCCACCAAAGGAACTGAGCTGGATCTCAAATAACGGAACAACACAGCTCCATAATAAAAAAACCATCACTGTTATGTGGGAGCTGCAGGTGGAGAAGGCTTTATGTCTACCAGCTGTGGACACTATCTTCAGGATAGTGAAGATAATGTAAATATAGGAGACCAAGGTGATGGAGAATGAGAGAAAAGCTAGAAGTAGAACTGATATGAGAAACACCATTTGGCTGACCATGGTCTCCGTGCAGGACAGTGCTAAAAGGGATGGGAGATCACAGCTTAAACCATTGATTTTGTTGGTCCCACAGAAGTGTAAAAATAACACAGGAGCAGTGTTTACCGGGGAAAAGAATGCACTAATTAACCATGTGCCACCCACCAATTGTGCACACAATCGCTTATCCATGATCCTCACATAATGCGGCGGGGCACATACGGCAATGTATCGGTTATAAGCCATTGCCGAGAGCATGAAAGCTTCTGTACAGCCCATCAGAAGAATGAAGCTCATCTGCGTAATGCAGCCAGGGAGGGAAATCGTTTTCTTTCCTGTTAGGATGTTTTGCAGCATGTTTGGGACGGTGACTGAGGAATAGCAGAGATCCAGGAAGGCAGAGGTCCAGGAAGGACAAGTGGAACAGGAAAAAGTACATGGGGGTTTGAAGATGAGGATCATTCCTTATTGCCAGCATGATCACCACATTACCTAGCAGGGTTTGCAGATAGATAACTAAGAAGACCAGGAAGAGGAAAACCTGGGCATATGGATTACTGGAAATCCCCAAGAAAACAAAGTAATTGATAGTGGTTTTGTTCTTCATTGAAATTAATTCAATTGGCATTGACTTGTGAGAACATAAAAGGTAAAATTTAAAAAACCCCAAAACCCTAAATTGAATTTTCATGTATGCGTATGGAGAGGGTGAGACTCAGTGTATTAGATGCTGATCTACAAAAAGTGGAGGTCTTGGCTCTAGTCTCAATGCCTTCCTCTCAGTGAATCTGAAGCTTTCCACCTGTGCTGCCCTCAATCCTTTTTTTCCCTTCAGTGCCAATTAAATACAAAGGACAGTACCTCTGTTTCAAAAGGAGTGCTGAAAAGGCTAATGAGTAATTCCTGACCTGCGTGCTGTGCTAGAAAGCCATAGTGCTGCGGCTTCAAATTCTTTCTGGGTGAAGGGAAACCTAAAAGCTGTCTTCATCTTCCCAGGCAAGTGGTAGGGCACACCCATACTGAGGCACCCTGTGTCCTAGCCAGCCACTCCCCGTGAGCTGGTGCACAGTGCCTGGAGATGGGGAAGCAGGCAACCCTGGGCTGGCTGCTCCCCTGGCTCTGTGTGTCTTGGTAGCTTAAGTCAGGGATACCAGAGAATTAAATGGTGAGTATACTGTACATCCTCATACATGTTTGTTTGACTTTTTAGGCTATTGTTACAAAGAACACTGAAAAGAGAAGGTTAAAGGGTGTAACCCCACTAGAGGCTGGGCACAGAATCATTTCTCATTCAAACTTGCATCATAACCAGAGATTGAAACTTCCTTCCTCCTGCCCACAATGCCGTTCATGAGATCATAATTTTTAGGTTGAGACAACCACTTTCCATCATACAAAATCACTTCTCGATGGCCCAGCGTGACACAAGTGGGCTGTGCTTTGTTGGAGGGTGATGTGTCCAAACAAAAGGAGAGACTTGCCCAGGCCAAGAACTGAAAGAGGGTAGTGGGTGTTGTCAAAAATAGTCGCTGCTAGCTAGTCCCTGTGGCTCTTCAGGAGCACCGTTTTGGCATGGTCCAGCAGGAAATCTGCCAGGCAAATCACATGCCCCTCAGCTTTTTGGTATACAACACACAAAAAAGGACATTATCTCACATAAGTCCAGCATACTAAAGAGGGCGTTGAGGGTGGCAAGGAATGGTCACAGCCAGGAGTAGTTGAAGAAGACATGGACGCATCTTTTCTACCTCCTCCTCACAGGAGGGGTAGTCTGTCAATGCCACTAGATCCAAGTGGCAGTGTGATAGAAGACCCGTCCTCATATTGCATAGAAAGGGGTCAAAGTACCTTTAAGGATATAGGCACAGAATAGGAGCCACACATCCTTCCAGGATTGGGCTAGGCAGATGGATAGGGAACAGCCTGTAGTCAGGAGCTCTGGCAGGGGTGAATTTCTGATGGCCAGGGGAGAAAGGGGAACGACTAAGCTCAACTTTGTGGGTGAGCCAGACCCAAAGGACTGGTTTGTAGGTTATCCTTGACCTTATCTGAGCTGTCCCCAGTTTGTGTCCTGGGTCTAGGCCTGGCGTCAGGATAAGGGTCTGGGTGGAGAGCAAGTCCATTGAACAAGCACCCTCATGCTCCTCTGTAGTCTTTTGGGGGGAAGGCAGAGAGGGGACCTCATTGTCATTTTATGTCATCATAGTTGCACTGCATCCAGCCTGTGACCTGCAGTGTGGTGAGGAGCAATGACGTGGTTTTCCTCAAGGGTCCTGGACAGCTCCTTGTGGAATGGGACCATGGCCCTTGAAATGCCCAAGAGCTTGTTGGTGTCCCTGCCCTGGATACACTAACATTTCAGGCACCTGATTTTAGTACAGATCTCCTGCCAATTCCACTGGTGCTCCCAAGCCACTGCCTGGGCTGCAGTACACTTGTAGGCCATCTGGGTTAGTTGGCTGCCCTTCCCACCCTTGGCAGTGGTGGCAGTGGTGTTCTCTCCATCTCTGATTGCAATGAGACCTACCACCTCACCACAATACCAGTTTACAGCCCTGCTTCAAGGGTTTGAGGAAGATATTCCCTGGTTTGGTTCAGTTCATGAAGCTAGGTGATCTCTGGTGCAAACAGCATGCTTGAGCAAATGTGGCAGGCTTCAGTGGCCCTTCAGGCTTCAGTGACCCTTGAGGCTTCCAGTGGGTGCCCTGTGTAATGCCACATGGGCTGTGATGGGTGGGGTGTCACCCTAGGGTCAGAAACTCCCCTGGGCAGTAGAGTTTGGATGGAGAGAGTGACTGGTTCTTGGAGCAGGACCGGGAAGAGTTGGAAATGATGCATACTGGGATGCTGGAGGACCATGAATTGCTCATATTACGTTCATGTAGCAGTCCAATGGTTGCTGAACATGTGTTATTTAATAATATTTTGGAAATGCTCCTTGCCTGCAAAGTAGTAAGTTTGCTACATGACGAGCGGACTTAGCATATGCTTTACTGTTTGAACACATGGACACTTGCATTTTAGGTGCATTTAACCCATCCTAAGTGCCCTGCATGGCATCACCTTGAGAAGTAGGAACAGGAAGACACAAGCAAAGGGGTATAGTAAAGTAGGGAAGATACTGCTCTGGAAAAGAGGACACTGGACTATCGCCCATTCATCAATTATTTTCTGGACCTTGGAATTACTCTTCTTTGGATGGACTAGGTAAACATAAGTGGGACAGTTTCTTTCCCATTGGGAGCACAGGCAGGGACCAGGTTTCAAAGCATGCTTATAACTTTTGCTTCCACGAGCCTATCAGGTCCTACCACGGTAAGGTTCAAATAAGCATACAGCAACTATTTAATGAGTATGAACTCAGTGTAGTTTTTATTCATACTGTCAACCAGGTGATCAGACTTGCCAAAAACAGGGCAGGGTTAAAAACAAATCCGGGACAAATTTCTGGTTCACCCTTTTTACATATTACAAGAAGCTAAATCAAGCACACTTGACTGTACATTACAATTTGCAGGTTAATGCATGAATTACAACCTTGGATACAACCCCTACATCTATTGTACTATTTTCTGTGCTTTTCTCATGGTTAATCATTGTAGGTGTTCAGCATCTTTACAATTTTGCTGATTAGGAGCAATGAACTGGTTGTCAGGGAGCAGGAAATGGAAGCCAAGAGAGAAACAGGCATCTGCCTTGCTGAGCAGCATGCATGGCACAGGAATGTATTTTGCTTTTCAGGAGCCAGCTACAGCATGCAGGTAACCCATGTCAAGTAGAAGTTACTTGCCTGTTGGCAACCAGGGTTGCTGAGGGTTAATTACCTGTTGACTGCCTTGACTCCTGACAAAGGAGGCTTAGATTGAATCGTTTGGTGATACAAAACTGAGGCTCCACTCATGTATATGGCTTCCTAACAGCTACGCAGCCCCTTCTTCACAGTTCGCTTTGGCTTCTATAATTTTAAGACAAATTTAGAAATATTTTTAGTCTAATAGCTTACAACGTCCATAGTATTTTCTTCATTGCCTTTTTCACATCTTCATTTCTCAGGTTGTAGATGATGGGGTTCAACATTGGGGTTAAGGTGCTGTACTGGATGGAGACAAGGTTATCCAGAAACACTGAGGACACCTGACTTGGGTTTTACAAACTGGGAAAGGGCTGTCACATAGAGTAAATTCATCACATCACATCAGATGGGAGCTACAAGTAGAGATGGCTTTATGCCTGCCGTCTAAAGAGCTCATTCTTTAGATAGTGGAGATGATGTTGATACAGGAAACCATGTACACAACCAATTGTCCATGCTCCAACTACCATCTGAATACAGAATTTCTTGTTCATGATTCTCACGTGAAGTAGAGGGTGACATGGTAGCATATCGGTCATAAGCCATTGCTGAAAGCATAACATTCTCAGTACGGCCTGACAAAACAAAGAGAGAGATTTGTACACAGCAGCCATTTGCAGAAGTGGTCTTCTGCTCAGATAGGATATCTAGCAATATTTTTGGCACTGTGGCGGAGGAATAACACGTCAACACAGGAACGGCCTGACAAAACAAAGAGAGAGATTTGTACACAGCAGCCATTTGCAGAAGTGGTCTTCTGCTCAGATAGGATATCTAGCAATATTTTTGGCACTGTGGCGGAGGAATAACACGTCAACACAGGATAAATGAAAAAGAAAGAAGTACATGGTGGGTATGAAGGTGAGAGTCAACCCTTATCACTACCTTGATCTCAATATTTCCTAACTGGGTAATTAAATAAATAAGCAAAAATACTAAGAAAAGTAGAATCTGGAGCATAGGATATTATGTTTTATGTTTTCAGCATAACATAGGGTCATCATAAAGCCCATGAGAATAAATTCAGTCATTTTTGTTTTTTTTTTTTTCCATTTGATATTTGAACCTGTGAGAAAAGAAGAATTATAAATCACAGAGGTTACAATAACTTAAACAGGAAGCCAAAATGTAGGAGAAAATAAAAACAATTCATTTAGTTATCTGTCCGTCCAAAAATTTTAGGGAGAATCATTATTTTTTGGGTTTTCAAAGGATCAGAAGAAAGACTGGTATCCAACTTTCATAAAATATCAATAGAGTGGAGAGTTAATCCAAAACTCATTTTTCAGATTCCTGTTTTAAACTCTCTGTAGATTTTCAATGCTCAGCACAGAAGCAAAGCATAAAAGAAGCTTATAAAATATTTCTTTCTGTCAACGTATGTGGGAGCATGAAGATGAGGAGTAGAGTTTATGAGTAAATTGAACAGTTCAACATTTCACACAAGCCAAACAGAGCTCCTTTAGGAAATTGTGGGGGTTGGGGTGAGATCAAAGCAAGAGATGCTTAAAAAAAAAAAAAAGAAAGGATCTTTATGTAACCATTATGTCAGAAGCAAATTTGGAGAGATAAGATATAATATGAAAGGGCAACATCTAAAACTGTGTATGTGTTTAAAAAATAAATTCTTGAGGTGCCTGGTATGGGGAATGAAATGGTAATATTGCAATACTATTACACAAAAGGCAGGCAAGGATGTCATATTGGCATATTGTTTTCCATCGGACCACCCCATCTTGCAAAACAGACTAGTACAAATACCTGTGTAATTGTGGAGAAATTAGCAAAAGGCTTGTGGACAATCAAAAGCATGGAGAACTTCTTTTATTAAGAAACAGTGACAAGAAGAGGGACAGAATACTTTCTGATAGAAAAGCATAAGACTGGATGCAATTAAACCATAGACTACTTTGAGATTTTAAGTTGCTTAGAAATCCTGAGATTTCAGGATCAGCTGCCACATTAATATGTATTTGTTATTATCAAGACGAGGGTAAAAGAGAAGAAACTCACCCAAAATTCTGCATGCAGATCACAGATGGAAGTTTAATGCCTGCCTTGCAAAATGCATGCCAAAAAGGCAGAAGTTTTAGTCTTTGCCTCATATACTCTTCTTCCTTCTTATAATTTGTGAAGCCCATGCATCTGTAGGTATTCACATCCAAATTCTTTTTGGGGTGAGGTTATGGGGCATAGAAGATGGATCTTTTCTAGATTAATGCCTTTCTATCTGTTTCTTTAGTAAAAAAAGAATCATGTTTCTTTACCAATAATTGACAATTAGTTCCAGAGTGATGGTTGACACATCCCATTGGTTTTAGAACAGCCATTAAATGTTCTTTGCACCAATGGACCCTTGCATGTGAACTGCTGCAAAATGTTTGTTGCATGAAAAACCCAAACTGTTTTATATTTAAACTGAGAGAAAAAAATCCCCTCAACATCAAATTGGAATTGGATTGGCCTGTGTGCACCTCCAACATAATTGCTGGAAAGCACTCGAGCCATGAGGACTAGAAAGGTCTTTAGTCATTGAGTCTCTGTGGTGACTAATACCTTCTGTCCCCAGTGAAAATAGTGTCTTATAGTTATTGTCAAAATGGCTGTGCTCTTACTTTAATAATTTCTAGGGTCAAATTTTTAAACAGCAACATTGTCTACTTTCACGTCTGCTTTTGTTGGTACAAATCAGAGGCCTACCTAGCTGATTTTAACCCATGTAACCAAGAAGCATTTTAGATGCATACGTCTTCCTCTCTCTCCCTCCATCTATCCACCTATGGATACATTAATGAGCTTAGCTAGGATTTGGAAAAGGGGGTTGCAGATGGATTGGCTACTCCTCACATTTAACACAACACATTTTTTCCAGGTAAAGAGAAACTAGAAAGTTTTCTAAAATGTGATGGGACAAGGGATGTGTTATTTGGGTTCAGATCAAAGTAAAAACATATACATCTTTGTTGGAATGTGCATTCATTTTCTATACCAAATACTGTGTAGAAAACCCAACAAACTAGGCTAATATAATCCAAGTGTGTTGCTCATTTAGTACTGTAGTCCTTAGAATTCAATGCACATCTCTTTCAGATTCATTAAATCTTAGATTAAAAAATAAACTCTCTCCTTCCTGAGCTTCACTGGAAGTTATTTTCACGACGGGGTCCAAGTTATTCGCTAGAGTTAAAAACAGACAACAGGTTTGTAAAATAGGAGCTACATTACCAGGAGGAGCTAGCAGGCAGCAGAACTGCAGAAGAAAGATCAGCTTCATTGGTGGAACATGAAGGCTATTAAAACAGGAGAGGGGGTTGATAAGGTCTGTGGAAGGAAGAGTTCAGAAGAAATCACATAGATTATAATGAGCCATAAAGTCAAGTGACTCCTTCATTGCTGCCTGAATAGAAATGCTGCTGGTAATGGCAGGCAGTTGTTTTTAACCTTGGGGTGGACCAGGAATCAAAGCAGGATGCAACTGTATGACTGCACCCTCTACCCCCACCTACATTTGCCCCATATGCATTTCTGATCCCACTGAAGCCTATTCATGGAGTGGCTTGGTTGGGTCTCCTTCCACACACACAGTTTCTACTGAAATAATACCTGAGGTCTGTACCAAATCAGTGTCTCATTATGGTGGGTCCTGATTGTGTTGGGTCAGATCCTGTTTGACTTACTAGGTCATTAAGTATACTAAGGTGCATAGGTGTGATCCTGTTCCACCCTTCTCAGGTTCCCAAGTACTGCAACTATGGAAATTACCACCAGATTAATGAGGGCAATGTCCATGCAGGGCGAGACCAAAAATGAAAGGAGCTTGCAGATGAAGTATGATTGACATACAAGCTCCAGAACATAGCAAGAGCTAGATCCTATTTCATTTTACATGCCTCCATAGCGCCAACCAGCAAGCAACTTTGCTGAGGTTCAACCTCCATTTTATCCAATGACTTAAATGCAAGGTACAGTGCCTCAACTTCAAAAGGAGGACGAGACAAGAGATTAAATAAGGCTGAATCTGACACAGCGATCAGACTACTGGAATTGAAAGATGCAGAAATTCAGAGTCAAACACCTCCTGGGTGAGGAGACCCAGGGCTTGGGTGCCCTACTTGCAAGTCATGTGCCTCAGTGACCCAGCTATTGAAGCTGCCTCATCTCCCCCCTGGAGTTTTCAGAATGTATGGCCATGTAAGTGCATACATATGTGTGTAGCTGCCCAATGAGGGAGGAAGCCTGTAGCATATGTATCATCTTTGTGTTTATGCTTACACATCCATACTGCACCTAATAGACTTGCAAACCTCATGTAAGGGCCAAAAAGGCTATTTGCGTGGCTGTAGCCATTTATGCACAAAGGATGCTAAAATTCCAACCCCATTACATTTCTTTAATTTATTTTACCTAACAGCTCAGCCACAATTCTGTTAAAGCAAAGCTAAGGTTAATCGTCCCTGATACACCCCATCGTCTATAGTCTCAGGAAAAAGGCCCTGAGAAAAGCTTTCTCACAGAAGATACTCTGCATGAATTTCTTGTGATGACACCTGGATTTTCAATCTGCAAGTGTGCACGTTAATCAGAACACCTTTAGGAGATCGTTTGAGAGCTGTTAAATGATCAGAAGAGTTTCAGTGAGCAGTGTGTGTAATTCAGTCGGCTGTAGCCTTCCTTCTCAATATTGTACAAGATGCTGTGTTGTGTGGAGTGTTGTATATACTTGGTAGAGGATGCTCTCTTCAGTGGATGAGTGGTGGTATGCTGGAGGACAGTGTATGTCAGGGACAAAGATGGATGGTAGTTAGGTGTTGTTCTCTCTTATACATCAAATTTGCTGTTCATATAGTATTAGAAATTACTTTGGAGCAAGCAATATAGTTGGCCAGTAGGGGCACTCTTCCTTTGGAATTACTAAATGACCCCGCATATTCCTGTAGTCTTGTCCTGGGTAATGTAAGACTGTTGTAGCTGTGTTGGTCCAGAAATTATCCAAGAGGTAAGTATTTCTTAAGGGAATATCTTTTACTGGAACAGCTATGCCTTGCATCAAAAAGCTTGTCTACCTTTTTTTATTCCAAATACATTGTTGGTACAATAAAAATACCATCCTAAGAAATTCTTGCCCTTACATCTTTTTCTTGTAAATATGAGGTCCTAATCTCTACTCTGTCTTGAAGTCCTCTCTGACTTTTTGCATACTATAAGATCCACATCTAAGTCACCTTTTGACATCTAAGTGGACTTAGATACTAGTGTTCCTATGCCACCCCTCATTTCCCTTGGGAGGGGACAGACAGTGGAGGACATTAAAACACCTACTTTGGTAACATGACATCATCTTAACTTAAAGAATAATCGCAACAGGCAGTGAGCAGGAGGACATCTTATCCATGTTTTGGGTCAACTGCTTTTTTTTCTGACCTTAACATTTCATTCTTGGCATTGTAACCAAACTACTATTTCAGAAATTATATTCTGCATATAGTGGTAGTGATGGAGTGATGTAGGCCAAGAACTATGAAAGAAGAAAGATTCCACCTATTGATATCCTATCTTTTATTGGATCAACTATATGGTTGGAATAGTTTTAGGAAAAAAAAAACAACTTTCAAATGCAGGACATTTTGTCTTCATTTGAAGCCTTGTCTAAAACTATTCCATCCATGCAGTTGATCCAATAAAAGATATAACCCACAAAAATCTTTGCCATTTTGCATATGGTAAATTGTAGACGGGTTTTCTTTTATATGTTTTCATTCCTGCCCTACCCTTTTATTATGAGTATCCTTTTTTAATTAAATCCTATTTCCTTCTACTTGCTTTAAAGGAAACTGTGGCGTTTAGGCAACCCAACTGCATAAGTGTTATTTTAGCATATAAATATACTTTGGGATTTTTATTCTGGGTTCAGTGCCAAAGCACTAGCATGCACATGGTCACTAAACATGCCCAGTTGGGCTGCACTCTGGCCATTAGTTCATTACTTGGGTATTACCCAGCCCTAGTTGTGACCTGAGATCTTGTGGAGGCCAGAGCAAACACTACAAGGACACACCGAAGGCATACCTCAAGAAAACAGATGCTAACATCAGGAACTGGAAGAAGTTGGCTAATAAGCAACTCCAATAGTGCCTCAGTTTTGACCAAATGACAGCCTGCTTTGAGGTAAAACATTTTGCCCTCAAAGCAGAGAAGAGAGAGTAGAG
>NW_005842515.1:1137872-1151737 GCF_000455745.1 Alligator sinensis | reverse complement strand
GGATCAGCAACATTTTGTCAACCTCGGCCAGAGCTTTGCAGCACAGCTCCTTGCCGCAAATCTCCCTCTCCTCCCAGACATGCACACTCCACACCAGAAAGCTCAAGCTTCCTGCCCTTTCCCTCACTATACATATGTGGTCCTCTGCAGCAAGGAGTGCTGTGGAGGGGATGAGAGGCTCAGCGCAGCCCTGTACTGTCTGATTTTCTGGGTCAGAATACATGGGGGAGAAGGAGAGGATGCAACTAGGCTAGCAGACCCCTTTGTAGGGCACAAAAAAGCGGTTTCACAGTGGCAGCTGATTGAAATGCCAAAATCAGCATGGCACTGCCCTGGTTGCCATATAGTTGTGCCGCTGTTCCTGTGCTTGGCCATATCCAGCTCAGAGGCCATGGGTTGCCAATCCCTGTTTTAAAGTCTTCTGCAACTGATATAGTGCAGCTTACACTTTTGTCTGAAACTCTATGTCTAGGCATTAGGAGTGTGTGAAACAGGCCATATTCAATTTGGATTCAGCCCAAATCAGGGACAGTGATTCAATTTGTTGATTTAGATCACTGTCCCTGATTTTATTCAGCCGAATCTGTATCTGAGGATTCAATGTTGATTCCGAGAATCAGCAATTCGGCTATAGACGTAGCTTTAAATGTTTTTTATACATACCTCAAGGTACCAGGCATGGCTTATGAACACTGAGATGCTGGGGCAGATGAAGCGTCCCACAGGAGCACAGGGGTGCCACCCACATGCTCGGCGGTGAACCCGGAAGTGGACCAGAAGTATTTTTGGTCCATTTCCCAGTCTGCTGGGGAGTGCGTGGGGGGGGGAGGGGGCTCTGCACCCCTCAGCTCAGTGATTGGGGGATCCCAGGTGCCCCCCCCCAGAACCAGGAGGCACCAGTTGCCAAGCCCAGAGGCATGTCAAGGGGGCCCCATATGCTCCCTGGCGAACCCAGAAGTGGACTGGAAGTGCTTCTGGTCCACTTCCAGGTCTGATGTTGAGTGTGCTGGGGACCCCCCCCGGCCGCACTCCTGTGGGACACTCCATCCACCCCACCATTGCAGCATTCACAAGCCACCTGGTACCTTTCGGTATGTAGAAAAGACATTTAAAGCTGCATCTATGTCTGAATCTCTGAATTGATTCAGAGGGTTCCAATTTGATTCGGAGAGGTTAAAGAGTCCTCTGATTTGATTCAGATTTGGAGATTCAGCCACCAAACTGAGCCGAATCTCCGCTGAATCGAATCAGGGACTGAAGCTGCACACAGCCTTACTAAATATTGTATATTCAAATGCTGTTAATGTGATGGTTATATAAACAAACTCAATACAACATATTTTTCACATCAATAGCTCTTTTGATCACGGGACTTGTGCTAATCATAAATGTGTCTAACTTGAGTCACATAAATTGTTGAACTTTTCAGTTTAAAAGATATGGATATAATATATTCTCTTGAAATGGCTTTAGAGGAGTTCACAAAAATGAAAACGTTATGTAATGCATTCAGAATTGACCGTAGTGTTACAATTATGGCTGAGCCCTGATTAATTGAAGATGAAATGCATTCATCTAACTGTGAATCTTATTTTAAATGTATTCCAGATGTGTAGAGGTTATTGCTAAAGAAGGACGGAACCTGAAAGAGCTATATTTGGTATCCTGTAAGATCACTGATTATGGTATGTAGTACAGCTTTTTTCCTCCCACCTTTTATCAAGATTGATTTCTTGTAGTTTTACTTGAGATTTTTGTAAAGCTATTGGAAATATTTAGGTATGGATTTTACTCCATAAAATTGCTAAACTAATGTATAAACGTACTTTCAATATGCATATAATTATTTGTGCCTGCAAGTTTCAAAGTTGATATACAAGCCTGCATGTAAATCATGCTTATTTGATTTAACAGACAGAGATGGGATTGGAGTATATGATAATTGTACCTTTGGAATGATCATGGAGAACACAAGGCAACTTACCCAAAAAAACCTGTGTTTTAAAATGAATTTAGCACATAACTAAGCAATTATGACTGTAGATTTTTTTAATTGCTTAATGTAGGATGTAAAACGTGGAATGTATCCTATGTTACTTAAAAAAAAAAAAAAATTGCTGTGCAATAATAGAAACCATGACAATTTAGGAGTATCAGGAGCAACAGAACTAGGCTTTGAAAAACTACAGATTAATTCTTTAGATGGATTAGGTTGCAAAAACTGTAGGCTTCTATGGCAAGAGTTTGAGTGATGATAGATCAAATGGTATTGTTTAAAACAATCAAATAGTAAGGAAACCCACTGACTCAAACTAGAGCTGGGTTTGGAATTTAGGCTCAGATCCAGAAAGTAAGGCAAGATCCAAATCGTTCTTTTAGGCACCTATTGAGAGTTGGGCAGAATTTTGACATCACAAAACGAGATCCAGTATAAACCTGCTGCAAAGTTGCAAAACTACAGAGCTGCTTAGATTCATTGCCCTACATTTTGACTGAAAAAATCCTTAGTCTTCTCATCTTGTAATAATAGTTTTGTAATAATCCGGATCAAGATGTGTAAGTCCTACCTAGGCAACTTTGTAATGCATGTCAGTGTTGTGAGGCGCTTGAACTGTGCCTGAAGGGAGACTCTTAGAAAAAACAACTTACATGTGGCCTGAAAATCCTATTTAGGTATCTAAACCCATTGATATCAATGAGATTTCCCGTTCATTTCCCCACAGCTTTTAGGATTAGTCCTAAGGTACCTGATTAGGATTCTTTCCACTTCCTTCTTTCTTTATTCCATGGCTTTAAGATAAAGAATATCAAGGTTGGTATTCTTTTTAATAAACATAAACGGGTCCCTTTTTCCAGTCTTGCACTGCTTTGCTTATCTGAAAGTTGAATACAAAGATTATTCTTGGCCTAGCAGTGGGACAAGACCTTGCAGCACATCACTGAGAAATAGAGGCTTGGTGCAAAGAAGTAGTGGGAGATTTGGGAGAGGAATTCTCTTTGGGTTGTAAAATGACAATGGAGATTCTGAATTGTTAGGACAGCAGTTTTACATTTCAATAACCTCTTCTCAGTTTGAAACTCCTCTACCCCTTAACGCAGTAACCAGGGAGTTACTTGGATGGTTAGATAAGCATCCTTAATTGTCAAAATTGAATTGTTCCATCTAATAGTTTATAAAGATTGTGAATCACTAGTTTAAATTGTACTGTGATAAATTAGCATCATAGATGTAGCTGATCTAATAATCACTGGGGCTTTTCAGATAACTTTTGGTGGTGCTTCTAACTGTCATGTTGCTCTTAAGTGGCTTGTCCTATTATAGAGAATGTCAGTGGAATGCATAGTATAGAAACTGTTGCTGGTAAAAGGCTGTTTCTCTTGCAAGGTGTTGTTACAAATGGGTGTCAACAGTATTCATATATTAATATTAGATTAATATTCACTCATACATACATTGGTAAAATCAGTGCATGAATACTATGGCTTATCTAGCCTTGGAAATTGCACAAAACTTTACTATTTTGAAGTTAAACATTCACATTTTATTCATCTACACGTGCACTTTACTGCAGTTTACTCATTAGCTCCACAGTAAAGCATCACCAGTTACATGTGTGCTGGTTTTAGGTGCAGTAAATTAATTAACTCTGCTGTAAGATAGAACGGTTGGGGACAGTACTATCTTATGGCAGAGTCATTTACTGTGCAGAAACAAATGTGTAGGCGGTGACTGGGACTGCAGCAGTTCGAGCCAGGGTGGAGTAGCCCTGGGCTGGCAGTAGGTTCATGGGGTTAGTCACATAGCTCTGCAGTTTCGGCCCTCTCGGCCCCCATGTAGCCCCTCTGCTGCCCAATGCTGCCGCCCAGAGGTTGGGGCTAACCCCCCGCCAAGCCTGCTGCCAGCCTGGGTCTGCCCCACCCTGACTCAAACTGCTCAAAAGTCACAGGCACATGTGCAGACGCTGCACCAAGGAGTAGCTGACTCTGGCACAAATTGTGCTGGAGTTTATCACATCACCTTAGTGGCATGTGTAGATACACCCACTGAGACTATGAACATTTCAGCCAAGTATTCTTGATGTGATAGTGAGTTCAATGAAATTGTGTCCATTGGTGGCAGAAATGTAGTTGTTTATTAGTTCGAACTGCCAAAACTGGGAATTGCATTAGTAAGTAAAACAGCATGATTTTACCAGAACAATTTGTTCTAAACATACCTTTAATTTGAGACACCAGGAAAGAATTAAGATATCAGCACTAATTGTAATTGTTGACCCATAACTAATACTGAATAGAGGGATGCATGGGTAAAATAATTACACATACTCTAAGAAATCATATCATGAAATGTGAAATTAAACAGTTTGTATGTTCCTAATTAGTTTTGTCAGTAAGATTCTGTGAGAAAATAAAATATGTAATCCTGAAAATGTATACTGTATTGCAAAAGATTACTAAAAATGGTGCACTGAAAGGTTCCCTTCCTACTGAAATCCAGAAGACTAATAAAATCCTCTAAAGCATAACAATACAGTCATAGGCAACATTAGTTTCCCTGGCATGCTGCCACCATGGAATTTAATTTGGTGGAAGACTGCACAGAATGATGAGTTTAAAAAATATAATGTAGCGGAGGGCATCTGACTCTCTTGGGCTGTATTTGGACACCAACAAATCTCTAACGCTGTTTTAGTAGATTTTCTGTTCTCACTATAGTCACGCAGGAATTTTTTATGTTTAATTATATTAGACAAAAAGAAAAACAAAAAAGGAAACCAAGGTGGAATTGAAATAGGCAGCAGATGCTAAGAGTTGTTAACTATATAAAAAAAGAAAAGAAATATAGTACTGCTTATTACACTGCTAGAGTTAAGTCTGTGTCAGCACTTTTGTTATAAACTTCTCAGGGGTATATAACTGCTGTAGAAATCTTTTCACCCTTAAAACTTGCCAAATCAAGTCTTAAATCTTGGAATAAATGTTTAACTGCCTGTGTATATATGTTGTGGATATGTATGTATGTACATGACCAAATACATTTTTTTCAAAGTTTAGGATGAATGTATCCAGCTCTGAATAACTGAAAAATAACATAAAAACTTGTTTTTTTAACACAGAAACATATATGCATTTTTAAAAGACACAGTCACTGTTTCTGTTGTTTAATTTTACTTTAAATAAGATATTTGAGCTTTAATTTTTTACCCTTAACTTTAAGAAAGGGCTTCATTTAGGAAGTTTTGGGAGGCTTTATGTTTAGTTTTGAAATGCTCATGAAAGTTGAAATGTTTATATTTAAAATGTTTCTGCTATTAAATGTATGAAACTCTGTAAATGTTTACTTGCTTCATAATGTTTTTATCTTTACATAAATGTTGTATGACTTACCATAATGCAAGTCAGTAGGATGGTAAACTAAACTAAAAGGTTTCTTTCATTCTAATTTATTTTAGTTAACTGATAAGTGTTTTAAACAACTGCCTATGCATTACTGTGAAACAAAGTTAATACAGAATCTACAATATTTGTGAATGAAGTATTTTTATGGTAAGCACTTGTTTACCCAAGACCATAGATAGCATGGTCAGGGCTGACTCTATTTCCATATACCATTTTGTCCTTTTGTTAAACAATAGTGAATTAAGCATGGAGTGTTAGCGTATCTTTGAATTTCCTGCCTTTTGTTGATTTGTGTCACAACCTTAACATTATTTAAACATAGACGGTTTTTGTATTTAATCTTTTAGTAAGAACTAGTAAGGAAGTTGGATTTTCTCAGCTGTGGGGAGACTGTGTGTCAAATGAATTAGGTTGATGTGAAGATGTATAGCTGTGAGAGGGGACAGCAATCACACACAGAATTGTGTAACTGTCTCTTCAATTTTCCGCTCTAATTCTGGGGTTTATTGATTTCCTGAGTGTTGGGAATTTGTTTGTAAGGAATACTTCCATGAGTAAAGTATTACTTATAAAGTTAGTGATGGTGCATAGCATTTCACCCAGTGAAACACAAAGGTGCGGTTTATGTTCAGAGATTAAAAGTTTTGGTGAAACTAGCCAGTGAATGGTTATGGAATGGCGCTGGACAGTTTAAGGATATGATCTTACAGCCACGCTTTCCAGGCATTTACTAAGAATTACTAAAGAAGCTCAACTTTCTCAGCTGCCTGGAAAGATCAAAGCCTCTATACACTTCTTTTCCACTTGCAAAAAGTAGTGAAACCTAATATTTTGGACTCCTTATGGAGAAAAGAATTTGAAATAAATATTTAAATTATAGGTTACAACTAAGAGCAGCAGTTAAAAGAAAGAGGTACCTGGGAACTGAGGTTTGATAAGAAATACTCAAACTAGGATCTATAACAAATCTAGCATGGATTGCCATAGGAACCTGTTTATTAGCATTTAAAAATTACAACATCCAAATGATTATAAAAGTGCAACAAACACAATTTAGAGGAATGGATACTTCTCCTTATCACTCGTGTCGGCTTATTGTCACCTATCCTGTATCCTAGATAAGACACCAGTGTTCTGGTGGCATTTGGATTTTCTAATACTTTGGACTTCACGGAAAAAAATGAATTCCCCACTTCTAGCAGTTGCACAGGGCTCCTCTAACACAATGTTTGGCTTTCTTGATCTTGCAATATTATGAAGAAGAATTTGAAGAACTCTATATTTCTGGTCTTTTCATTCTTGAGGTAGTGTACATAATCACTAAGCTCTATCTCCCTTCACCTTCAGAGTAGTTGGTGTCCTTGAGGGCATACCTTTAAAAAAAAAAAAAGAAAGAAAAGAAAAAAAACAAAAACTGTTTTTTTTCTTCCATAAGAGTGACTCATTTGTAGAAGCCAAGATGATTTTCAGAGACATGTACCTCAATTATGTACTTTCATAGATGCTTATCTGGAATGCTTTAAAAGGTTGTTACTGTCATAAAAAAATCCCACCTTTATACCAAAATAGCATTATGCATTCTAATTAGACTATTGATTCTTTCTTTTTTTTAAAGTGAGGTACAACTAACAAGGTTAAAGATTTATTTTATATAGTGCTGGTGAGTAACATTAAAATAATATGGGATCTGTATAAATTCTACTTAAAATAGAAATCCGGTTAAAATCTGCTTAAAATTACTCTTACTTTTTTTTATTAACTAAATATTCATTGATAAGCTTGATTTGCATATTAAGGAAACCTACACTATTCCAAGGTAAAACTTACAACAGTTTATTCACCTTTCTTCCCCAAAATTGGTATTTGATCTTATAAATCATGAAAAATATGTATATTCCTCATTTTTCCTTGCAAGTGAATATTCTGTTTCATGTTATAATTTGGTTGTGTTTCATTTGCTCTTGTGCACATAGTAAATGGTGTGCTTTTTTTCTAGTGATAGTCTTTGATTTCTTTTCATTTTATTTTTTTTAAATGCCCTCTACTCTATCCAGTATTGTTAGAAGGGTACACATCTTTTTGCAATAGAGAAAAACTCCAGCACTGACAAAGGGAAACTGAAAGAAAATATATTTGTAAGTCAAAAAGATATCTTTTTCATGTTTTACTGATTAGGTAAGCTCTCCTTCAATTTTTATCATTTAAATATATATAGCTTTCATTGTGCCTTTCAAAATAATACTAAATTGCTGCATTGTCAGTTGAGATTCAAGTTTTCGTAATTGGCTTTCTTCTCAAAATGAGTTTCTCCCTTTTTCTATTTTCCTTTCCAGCTTTACACACAATTATGTTTTTTTCTCCATAACTTTGCTTTTTTTATGGCCGAGTTCTTACAAATGGTAAGCATATGAACACTATTGCATAATACAATTAAGCACATGGATAAAGCTTTGCAGGTCAGGTCCTATACTTTCACCTTCAGTATTTGTTTTCTCCCTTCCCCACCCCCGTAAATTATTTGATGTTGAAATTTGTTGCTTTCCTTGCTCTTCCTCCCCCTCCCCTGCTGCCTGCCTCTCTAGTTGTTGGTTTTTTTTCTGCTATTCCTGTGGATTTCAGAAGTTTACACCTAATGAAGTCTCTTTAATAAATGAACTGGATCCCTCATGTGAAGTACACAAGCATATTTATTTATTTGGTGTGATAGGTTGAAAGTTTAAGTCCAGTAAACTTCAATCTAGATGATAATCAGTCTGTATCATTTTATGCTTACCAATGATACCTACTTCCCTTAGAAAAAAGTCTCTGTAGCAGCTACCAGGTTTTTAAATTTTTTAATGTTCTGTCTTTCAGAATTATACAAAAAATAAAATCTTTGTCCCTAGATAGCACTCATAAATCTTTGTCTCTAGATAGCACTCATCTCAATAGATGAGTGCTATCTAGAGAACTAACATAAATTTACTTCAAGAGTTAGGGTTAAATTTGAATTATGTTTTTTTTATATGGTCTGACAAAAAAGCAGTATCATGTATAATACCACAGAGGTTTGGATGAGAATGTGAAGACCCTGGAGCTTCATCAGTGTATTTCAGAACCTGTCCCATTTCCCCTTAATATTCCCGTTAAGTCAAAAATAGAAAAATGAATTACATAGTATATGTATTACTGAATGTCATTTTTTATATATCATGAATTTCCTATACTTGTAAAAAAAACTTCTGACTCAGATTACAGGCTATGTTAAAACACAGTCTTGTACCTATGCACCTGCTTAATTTTATTCACGAGTAGTGACATTGACATTAGAACCAGTGAGTCTATTCAAGTGAGGAAAGTTAAATAGAAGCATGTGTATTTGCAAGATCTGGGTCCTGATTTGTAATGCTCCTTAATTTTTATCAGCAGTATTCAAACAGTGGGGTGATACTCTAGACATGTAGCTAGCGTTTTCAGAATATGGTATTGTTAGAAAAATAATATTAAAAGATTTTCAACAGTAATTTTAACTACTGAGACAAAAAGTACCTCTACAGTCTAGCAGCAGTAGATGTAGTTCATAACTATCAAAAATCAATTTTCTCTGCATAACTTTGAAGAAGACTCTTGATGTCATGAAAATTCCATGCAGCTTTGTTTAAAAGTTGGGTTGGAGTGCCACTGTGCATCTTGAAGCCCCATACCTTGAGAAAAATTACAGCAGTAGCGTATTTTCCAAACAGCATATAGTTGCAAGTCCTTTGTCCTGCACTACCTAATAAAGGATTTTTCTCCTTGAAGAATGAAGTAAACTGAACTTTTAAGTTCTCTTTCTTTTGCTAGAAGGTGAACTGCTCCCTTTAACCTCTGCCCTCAGAAATACTGTACAGTGTAACAGGTAGTTAGAGGAAGCTGAATGTAGCAGCCCTTTTGGATTATCAGTATGCACAAACTAGTCTCCCACCTGTGATTTGGACTTTCTCTTTTGAGATGGTTATTCTAAATGCGGAAGACTGTGATATATTGTGCTTCACTTCCAGTTCCTTTCCCTTAGAGATGCCCACAGATACTGCTGCTTACATTTCAGTTCTTCTAAAGAAAACTTTCGTACTAGTCTAGAGGTTTATTTTGCTGCATGAATGAGAAATTGCAGGTAATAGGGAATCAGATGTGATAGAAAAGGACATTTAGAAATAAGAAAATGCACAAAATTTAAAGAGTAGTTTCTCACTTAACCTTTATAAAAATATATTTATTTTCCTGAGGTGATGCTTTATCTTAACTTCTTGATTTGGCATCATTGTTGATTAGCAAATAATAAAACACTGTACTGATGTCACACACAAAAATGGCAATGATCTTGTTCTGTTCAGTGCTGTATGTACAAATACATGTACAATAAATAAATAAACAAATGGATAAATAAATGTACAAATGCGTTTCCTGATTCCCATCCTTTGTCATTTACTCCATTTGGACAGAACATTTTGAAACTAAACTTTAGTTGAACCTGGACTATGGATTTTATACTCTTATTTTTTAATATGTTTACAGTTTTAAATAACCTTTTATAAATAATGTGAAACTTACTTTACTCACTGAACATGTTAACCGGTGGATTTGGAACAGTATACTACTACCAGCTTTAATCTGCTGTCATTTTGCCAAATATTTGTTTTTATGCTTACAAACAAAGCTTCTAGTTTTCCCTTCAAACCTGATTTCCAGTAGCACCAACAAATGAAGTACCAAACTTTTTATTAATCGTGATGCAAATTGTGGTTTTTCTTTTTGTATTTTTATTAATCCAGTAGTTAGCAAAACTGTCTTATGCCATTTAATAGTTGTGTTTCATTCTCTGTTTCAACCATTATTAGTTAAAAGATACCAAAAGGGGGGAGAGGAAGAAAACTCCCAAAATATTAAAAACATTTGAGTTTCAGGTAATGGGCATTTTGTCTAAGGAGGACTTTAGAATCAGGTGTATAGATTTGTTTAATAGCATTGTCAGAATAGCCTTATATATTCATGTATTTTTAGCGCATTTCATTACTAGCAGTCATGGATATATATTTTTAGATGTTTTAATGCTCTTGTATATTTGTGTTAAAGTCTGAACAAATGTAGGCCCAGTCCCTAAGCCTCTTATTAATTTGCTGAGTTCCAAAAGCTAATTATTGCAGTACTTTGAAAAATGTTTATGTTGTTTATATTAAAAGTGATCACAATATTTAGTATTGAAAAAAAAGAAAAAAGTGACTCATTATCAGTTTCTCTTCATTCTTATGTTATACTCTGTAAAACAAATATGTAGTTCCACAAGTAGTTAAATGTATTGTGCTATAAACTGAAGAAATGTATGACTTTCAATTGCATTCTTCTAAATCATTTTGGACAATTTTATGATTCTCTCCCACTTTTTTAATGAGATGCCAAAGATATAACAGCATAATGCATTTTTAAACATTTGCGTGTACTATTATAATGTTGCCTAAATAGAAGTGATTATTTTCTCCTTGAATCCATAAAGTATAATAAAGATCAGAATTGTTGAAATATCCTTCTTAAACTTCCTACTAAAATACTTTTAAATGTAATTGCTTGCATCAGATCAGAGTGAAATTTTAACGAAGTATTACTTATTAATTTTGTATATTAAATAAGTATGGTTTTTAATTTTTTCAGCTATTTATTGAATTCTAATTCTATTCAGGTTATGATGTCTGAGATTAAGGCACACTGAAAATTTTTTTTTAACCATATGCATACATTTGCATGAGGTATGTTAAGAAAATAAGAAGCATTTGTACAAATATTTGAAGTACAAACATTTTATTGGACTATCAGTAAAAAACAAGCACTCACACTGATATTTTGTGATATCTTCCCATAAATTACTATAGGATCATATACTTGTTTCCAAAAATAGCAAAATGAAAGTCAGTTCAATGGTAATGGGATTATCCCATGACCCAGCACAGAGGGAACTCTGAAAATAATTTTATCTGTTGTACCTTCATCTTGTAGCATATTATTTAGGCTATAATACTAGAACATTTGTGTATAAGATTAATCTTATATGCATTTACAGGACTATGTCATTGGATTTAAATATTTTAGAGGTAGGGACCATGTATTTTTCTCTTTCTTGTACTGAGAGGAAAACATAGTGTTAGCACAATTAACAACAACAACAACATTAAGAAATTCCTGTATATCAACTGTGGATGGTTCCAATATATGTGCTATAACACCTAATCAAGCCTAAGCTCTTCATCTTTATTTCCATGGTCCTACTTTATGCCTAATTTAAAAATATTTGATCTTGTTGCAGAAACTGTGCTGTTGCTTCTGTGGAGGACAGACTTCATTTAATTAGAAGTCTGAAAGATGGGTAACCTATTTGTACATTCTGTAATAAAAGCTTGATATCGAGGACCTGCTTTCATCAGCCTTAAAGATTTAAAGAGTATGGCTTAAAAAAGAATTACTTTCAAAGCAGTTTTTAATTTATGTATTTTACTGCCTCATAAGTCAAGTGAGAAGATTCTACCTTTTGAAATGTCAAGGATCTTCCTGACCTAACTTAACCAAGAACATCGCTTGATTTGCAATTCTCTTTCATTTGGTGCCATATCCTTGTTTATTTATTAACTGTACATGGTGAACCACGTTACTTCTAATTACAAAATGCCAAAGCTCCACAAATATACAGGCAGTAGGTTGTTAGTACTGACAACAACAAAAAGTAGAATTTTGCTTTAGGAGATTACTGAAAGTGAATAAGAAAGTCCTAAGAGAGACAAGTGCTTGATTTAGAATAGCAAATAAATAATGTATCTCCTGAACATTGTGAAATCCAGCATGTAGATCTGTATTTTAATTCTTAAATCTGTATTGTAGCAGATACATGAAATCTCATAGCTGTGGGTGTTTTAAGAGAAAAGGGTTTGAACTTAACATTTTGCATTAGACATTATTGCTGAGTATTATTCCTTCCGGGTTTAGGGGGGTTTTTTTGGCATCATTAATATTCTTTTCATACAGTCAAGGCTCATGATTTTGATGTTTCTCTCATATAGTATATAATACGTGTTGTAAAGTTAAGCTACTCTCTCTCAGGAGCTTGTGCCCTTGTCTGAAAAAGCATATTTGTCAAATTTTGATGAGACTGAGTTCCACCATGAACCTTAAACATGTCAGTTTATCTGATTAAGCCAGAGTTTAGGTCCCATTTCTCTGCCTATATTTCATAGTTAACTACAGAAAGAGAACTCCTGTTTTGCCTTGTAACTGCACATCTCTTTGGTCATGTCATCCAAAATAATACTCTTGTTCTGTTCCATACGGATGCTGTCTAGTAATCTCTAATGTATAAAACAAAAAAACCCCAAACCAAATGATGCCCACAATCCAGAAACAGACTAAAAGGAACACATGAAGAAACAAGTGACAAAGTTTACCAGCAAATAAGTCCTAGTACTTCAGAAGCAATGGAGGGTGTTCAGTACTTGTTAGGGGCATGGATCACTTGCAAAGTAAGGCTCTACAGTGAATACAAGTACTTTTGATTAGCAGATGAGACTTATTTACATTAGTTATTTCATGATAAATCCAAAATAAAGGTTTTATACTTATATGCTATAAATAAAATAGAATATCTCATTATATCTATGAAAAAACCTTTTTTAATGTATTAATTCCTAAAGAAACAGTGAGCCAAGTTTATTGGGTTTTCGCACACTTATAAAAGTAATATAAATAATTGCTAGTCAGGGAAACTCATTTTTTGAATTTTTTTTCAAATATTTCCTAAAACTTTTGTATTACAATCTTGCAAAGTCTGTAATATCAAAGACTGTCTTAAGTGAGTTAAATTTCCCCCAAAATACAACGAAAACTATTCATATTGGAATGGGCATATATTTAAAAAAGAAAACAAAAAATGGTTACCACAGGCGGATAAATACTGCAGTTTGTCTTCTCATTCCTCAAGCAGATGTCAGTACTTCTTTATATTATCCTTTTAACAAAAGGTGATTTACTCAAATGGAGCTTAGGTGCCTAAAACAGGACTCTGGTAAAATGTATGCATTTAAGTCCAAGTGAACAGTTCACAGAAACCCTGCTTAACTGGCTTAGGCAATCCAGACCTGCCAAGTGCCTCAGTTTTCTCCAGTATATTTGCTTAGGAGCCTGAAGTTAGCCCAAAGGTGCCATATCTTGGCTGAGCCAAGTTTTCACCATCTGTCTCCAGCTTCAGGCTTGCTGGGATTCATGTGATAGACATTCCCGTGCTAGAATCCCCTAAAGAGCTTGATTTAATAGACTTGATGTGACCACACCTATCATTCCACAAAAGTACTGTGTTCAGTATTATGGGCTGCTTCCATTAAAAAACACTGGAGAAAAAGTAATTAGGTAAATTGAGTAGATGGCATTTGGACTAAGTTCCAGAACCCAGGGTTCCCCTGTCTCAATGGAAT
>NW_005842515.1:1126859-1137841 GCF_000455745.1 Alligator sinensis | reverse complement strand
TTCCTGCTTGCTTGCTGTTCTTTGGGCCCTAGGTATCTTGTATTCCTTGATTTTCAGTACAAGCAAGCTGAGGTCTAACAGGAAGGAGGAGATTACCCCTAGTGCAGCCTAATTTCTAGTCTGGTGGTTAGAACACTTTCCTGGGAAGTGGTATGATTTTGAAACCCCTCAAGCTATGAGTAGAGTCAAAAACCTTGGTTTTCCACTTTTGTAATGTCTCTAATCATTAAGGTATTTTGTGAAAGTACACCACCACCACCACTGCCTCATACTCCCAGGATAACTTATGCATCCTAAGTTTCATTGGATGATTCAAGTCATGAAATCCATCATCACTAGATACCTAAGTCTGGGAGAGAGATAGGGTTTGAGATTCTCACCCCTCTTAATTTTTTGAATTGGTTGGTTTAGGTGCCTCCTTCCTTTGTGTGTTTAGTGTTGTGAATCCGGGTCTTGAGTGCCTAAATCTCTTTAAAGTATAGGGACTTGCTTGCCAAAATTGCTTGTGTGAATTACAGTCCCAGAGGAAGGCACTCTAGGACTGTGCACTGACTTTCTGATTAGAATACAATGGAGTAGACACTATTAATCAAGTCTGCTGGAGTGTTCTAGTCAGAATGCTCCAATGTGCCACAGCTAGGGATGTGCGAAACTTTGCTCCGTGATTCGATTTGGCAGAGATCCGGCCCAATTTGGTGGCCAAATCCGAATCACGGAGGACCCTTTAATCTCTCTGAATCAAATCAGAACCCTCCGAGTTGCTTCGGAAAGATTCGGTAATTCGGACATAGACGCAGCTTTAAAAGTTGTTTTTCCTACATACCTCTAGGTAGCAGGCAGCTCATGAATGCTGCGATGGTGGGACACATGGAGTGTCCCACAGAAGTGTGGGGGGACCAGCACTTCTGGGTCTACTGGGGAGAGCATGGGGTGGGGCTCTGCACCCCCACCCTGGCTCAGTGACTGGTGCCTCCTGGGTCTGGGAGGGCACCCAGGTTCGCCCTGTGGCCAATCATCGATCGAGCTGGGGAGTCACGGGGGGTCCCCCTGGCACGCTCCCCAGAGAACCCGGAAGTGGACTAGAAGTACTTCTGGTCCATTTCTGGGTTCGCCACTGAGCACACAGGGCCCCCCCCCCCCCCAATGCTCCTGTGGGACACTTCATCTGCCCCAGCATCGCAACTTTCATGAGCCACACTCTGTACCTTGAGGTATGTAGAAAAAACATTTAAAGCTGTGGCTATGTCTGAATCGCTGATTCTCTGAATCAGCATTGAATCTTCAGATTCGGATTTGGCCAGATCAAATAGGGGACAGTGATCCAAATCAACTAATCGATAGTGATCCAAATCAACTAATCGATAGTGATCCAAATCAACTAATCGAATCACTGTCCCTGATTCAGGCCAAATCTGAATCAAATAGGGGCCATTTTGCACACCCCTAGCCACAGCATTTTGTGTTCAGCATGCCCCCGCATTTCAAAATGGCTCGGGGGTGCTTTAACAAAAACTCATTGAAGAAGCTTTAGTTAAAGTGCCCCTGTCTCCATTTTGAAACTCAGGACACTGAATACATAAGTCGCTGTAGGAGTTTTAATTAAAGTGGTTCCCAAGAGCCTCTCTTATTAAAATGCCCTCCTCTCCCCGACCCTGGAGTATGTGTAAAAATGTCCCTAACTTGTATGCCTCAAAATGCTCAGTATTGCCACACAGAGATCCTTTTGCATGTCACCCGAAGTGCTTTGGATTAAATGGTTTTAGACAAAACTCATGCTAGTCATCAAAAGAGATTTAGAATACTCCACACAAGGGTTCATATCATCCAGGTTGATTGCACCTAGACCAGAAAGTGCAATTTATCTTTCCTGTAGATTATAAGAGGTTCTTCTAGAGGTTCTTCTAGTGTGGGATACAACAACCATTAGAATCATAGAAAATTAGGGTTGGAAGGGACCTCAGGGGGTCACCTAATCTAACTCCTTGCTCAAAGTAGGACTATCCCCAACTAGATCATCCCAGCCAAAGCTATGTCTAGCTGAGTCTTAAAAGCTTCCAAGGATGGAGACTCTGTAACCTCTCTGATGAAAGGCTGATTTTTTTTCATTTGTCTTCTACATGTTACTAGGACTTGAAGATGGCGGTTTTTTCTTTGAAATGAATATAACACGTTATTAATAGTAGAAATGGCAAGCTGTTTCTAAGAGGAGGCATTCTTACTATTCAAATTCAAACATCAGTGCAATTCATCCATCCACTTGGAGAATTGTATGAGAAGCAACCAATAGTAAAAAGCCTGTTGACTAAAATTATCCAAAGTGATTTTCTGTCTCTTAAGTTTTTGAATGCTCAAGTTATATATTGAAGTGAAAGGCTTTTCAGGGGGCAGATGCTTAGCATTTGTTGAAAATCAAGCCCTTGTTCAGACTTCTTAAGCCAGACACCCAAAAAGGGAGTCTCCCAAAATCACTAAGGTACATGTAGATGTTACACTTAGATCAACCTACCTAGGTTTAGGTTAATCTAAGTAGTGATCTGTGCAGATGTTCAGGAAGGTTAGATCAGGCAAAATATGGCCAGCCCAATCTAACTTAGTTCATCTGAGGAGTTGAACTAAATTAGATCAGGAATGGATTTGTTCCGTTGGAGTGTAGCTACAGGGCTGGGAAGGCCCAGCCACACACCCCATCCCTGAGTGTGTGCTGTTACTACTCCCTGTCTCATCCTGATTAGGCTATTTTTAGCCTCCCATTGCTGTATGGACAACCCTTTTCTGTAGACACACCATGCCCCGACTCCCCTAGTAATTTGTGACCTAGACTTTCTATGTCTCTCACAGAAACAGAACTTGTTGGTAGAACATAGTACTCTGTTGCTGATTTGAAATGAGGCTGATATAATAAACATTTGGAATTGAATAAAAATGGTAATAGAATGGTAAAATTATAAGGAATATTTTGTTTTTCTCATTTTTTGTATATTAGTCATTTGGCAGTTATTGCCTAACAATGTTTCTTTTTATATGGCATATTTTTCATAATATTCTTCTTTTATTTGTGGAAAGTGTGAAGACATGAGTATGAAAACAGGCTTTTCTCTATTTCCATATTTTCCATGTATCTAGAGAGAAACATTAATTAGTTACATGTGCCCTATTGTGGCAACTATTTAAACACAGACTGAAAAGACAATGACTGTGCTTTCTACTGCTTTGCTTTAAACTACAAGAAGTGTGAAAACAATTTAAAACTACTTTAAATGACTATATAGTTATCCAGAAAATATTCAATGTTTCCATGTTCAGAGGCAAACCATATACAATGCATGTCCAAAGGGAGGTCTGCCAGGTTGGAAGATTGAGGTATAATATGATAGTGCCATGAATTTATGACAAAGTTTTTTGGTGTATTGCCTATGTAGACAATAGCAAACTTGTAATCAAACCATATTACAGCAAGGAATAACTATAGCCAGTCTTATTACCTGGCACCTACCTATAGACAATCTGTAAAGTCATCTGAATGGGTTGTAGTTGTAGAAAGTACAACTGCAAAAAGTACAAAACCACAAAAATTCACAAAAATCAAAAGGGACGATTGTTGCCTGAAATTGACAGGTACTTACTAGAGGAAGGGATGGGCAAGAATAATCCGTGAAGCTTTTCGTGCAACATCAAACTTTGTATTGAAGTTTTCATGGAGCTTGCAGTATATCTGAAATACTATTAGTTATTTTTCTTTGAACAATGTAACGTTGTCATTTTGTTTGATGTGTGTATCTTGAATTAATGTTAAGGTGGGCCAAAAGCTGTGGGAAAAAGTTTGGAGTATGTTACCACTCACTCAACCACCTTCCTACTATTGACTCTTGAAGTTGCTCTGTGAAAATGATGCCCTCATCTTTCATTGAGATAAATGATATCAGCCAGAGATTTCACTGGGACTACCTGAGTGATTGCCTTTGTTTCTCTCTGATAATGTAGGGACCTGAACCCTCTATTCTTTCTAGACAAGGCTCATCAGTTTTTCAGTAAACAGATCTTACCTGTCATGCCATGCCCCAATATTTACAGACAATTAAAGAAAGAAAATTAAGAGACTTCTCTATTAAAGTGCTTGTAGTATTGGGGGGGGGGGAGGAAAACTAACCTTTTTAATCAATAAATTAAAAAGTGTATTTTGAAATTAATAGCAACTCCTGACTGGGATCATACCCCTTTACAGTGGTGTGTATTCCCTCTGCAGTTCCTATTCTTTCTTTGTTCATTTATGATTTATGGCCATTGGGAGTGCACTATTTTTGAGCAAGAGACTACAAGTTTCAAATACAGGCTGTTTAAAAATTACAGCAAAATCTATCAGTGGTCAACACCAGAACTTGGTGGAAGGTTTTAACTATTCCATCAGCACCCTCAAAAAATAAGCAAAAATCTCGACACAAGCTATTGTTCTTTATTTTTATAAGAAAAATTGCACAAAGAGAAAGACTTACACATTTAGAAAAGTACAGTATTATCTTGAAGAAACAGGAAAGCCTTTTCTAAAACAAAATTAAATAGCACTTTAAAATATTCACTTTCTGTGTATTGGTTATGCAGCTGTACATTTTATAAATACACTAGGTATGTATTTGTGGGTAAGCTTTTTTTTTTTTTTTTTTTTGAGTCTGTAACATATAGAACCATTCCTTAAAAGTACTCCAAAAGAGTGTGACTGTCACACACTCTCACACACATACTATTCAGCATGCTTTTATTTTCTCATATTTGCAAGTTAGGTCAAATTTGACCCTATATGTTTCCACTGCTCTTCAGAGTAGGGTTCATTGCATTGTTAAATGAAAACAAAAAGCTAGTTTTTTACTGCATTTCAATATTCACCAGCCCGATATGCAATGACAAATAGGTTGATTTGTTTTGAAACTGTTACACTTTCCAGTGATCCTGCCTATGTGGTCTGAGAAGTACTCAAATAGTGATGACACAAAATTCACCCAGTTTGATGAGTCCAGTATTATTGCTGAGAGAGAGGTGCTGTAATTTACTGCAAACCTTTGAAAGATGCATAGCCACCCAATTAGAATCATTGTTCATAAATATGATAGCATGTGCGCTGGCAGTTTATTCTCAGATTGTGGAGGGAATTCTGTTTCTTTCTCAACATTAACAACTAAGATTGTGTATACATGTTCAAATGATTGGGAGAACTCTCCTGGGTTTGTTTTGGTGGTAAAAAAACTTACCTGGGGAACCCTGAACAGAAACTCTAATGCTGAGCCCTTGAGAAGTGGAGAGATTGCTGTGTTGATGCCTCAGAGCCAGAGGCCTCTGTACACATCTTAGTGTCCTGCAGGCTCCCTCAGTCCACCTGGGGATTATGAATGAGGGTGTATTCTGTTCCCTGTTTAGTTGGAGCAATAGAGTCTGGTAAGCAACACACTATGTCCCTAGGGTAGTTGGTGGAGGTAGGCAGGAGCAAAAAGCATCCTGGAGGACTGTGCTGCAGTTTCTCTCAGAGGGGAACATGAAAACATATAGACATTCATTCTCCCAGGAGAAACTCTCCCAGGAAATATTTCAACCTGGTTGCTCCCTGGTTATTTTTCTCCTGGAGTGGCCATTTTTGCCTTGGAAGAAAAAATGCTGAACATCTGTATGCTTGTAGTTTCTACTGGGAGAACAATCTGTATGTCCTGAGACTACAGTTTGGTTGCCCACCAAATAACATGGCTGTCTGAATTTCTGAGTTGTGTCCTCAATCTTGGTCCCTTAAGCAGGATTCAAAGTATGGTGAAGAAAAAATATGTAAAGCTTTCCTTCTTCCTGGGTTGGTGGTGCCACTCTTTGGTCTACTTTAAATACTGAATTCAAGTAAACTTGAACTGATTTGCCACTGCTATTGAAGTCTCAAGGCATTTCTCAGCTTTTGCATGTTCCATTTAAGAGTTGCACACCAGAACTTCTCAATTGTATTCTCCACTTTTTGGTGTGACCAATTTACAGTAGTGTTTTGTTCTCAATTAGGCTCACTTTAAACGTGGTGTCGGTTAGTGCTATTTGATCACTGGTCTCTTATGACTGGAGAGAAGAAAGAGTATATCAGGTTTTCAACCTATAGCCAGGTGATTTGTCAGCAAGACAAAAAACAGCTTAATTTTCTAACCATTCAAGAGTTGACTGTATAGTAATTTGTGGGGGGGGCAGAGGGGAGAGTGGGGGACTGCTAATCTAGGAACAGTAGCAAGACAGTATTTGATTTTAATAAGGAGACTAAAATGCATAAGTTTTTTAATCCAGACAGATTTTTCAAATGCAGTTAGTTCTGTCAGAAAGACAAGCTGTACTTTAATACATGAATTACAATAAAGTAGACTTTATGGTTAAATAACATACGATTTGATTATGTGCTGTTAATACAAAACAAAATTTGATTTCATTTTTAGAGAAAGAAGAGGAGTGGCTGGTCTGTATGAATTAGGTGCATCCTTTAATGTTTTTCCAGAAGCTTACAGTTGCAAATTTAGTTCCTGGTGCCAGGGTCAAGAAATGTAATTGGCAAGCAATCCTTGAATTGTGAACTTTAAACAAAATAAAGCATGTATAAAAGGTATGCTCACACAGACTAGACTGATTTTAAATATATATATCTGAAATGTATAGAACCATTCCTCTGAGTTCCAACATTAAAAAAACCCCAGAATTAAAAACACAACACAGCTGAATTAGTAGTGGGTAACTGAGAATGCGGTATTCTTTTTCTAAGCAGATATAGTTCCACTTCACATGAGAAGCAAAGCAGATGCACACACATGCACGTGCATACACACACACCTTTGCTTTGCTTCTCATATGAAAGTCACCAAAAAAAAATATCAGTAAGCTAAATAAAACTCAGATTACTAGATTTATCTACAAAATTAACATGAAGAGAACCAGAAAGTTAGCTGTTTTGTGTACCATCGCTTGGCATGGTCACTAATGGTGAACTGAGGTTTAGCATTTTGAAGTACTTTGCAAGTTTTAGGATAAAAAGAGTATAGACTTGGATCAAACCACAGGAATACCAGTGAGCCTTTTGGAAGGGTGGGATCTAAATCTAAAAAATAAATAATAATTAATGAAGAGACTTCTGCAAGTTTCTAAGAGAAGTCTCTGAAAAATGCACAAAGCCAGGTCAATTACTAAATTTTCTTATAGAGCCACTGACATGTCTTTTGCTGAGTATCATGTTTAAAAAAGTGGGAAAATCCTGTATTCTGTTTGCTGGTATACTAGACTTTGAATCTGGAACAACTGGTGTTATCACACAAGGAGTAAAACAACATTAGTAGTTATGGAGACAAAGAAAGGGGCTCAGATTAAAACAGAATGGCTGCAGCAAAGAAATTATGTGGGGGTATTGTTTAAACCAAATGCTGGTGTTGTCACCTAGAACCTTGAGCTATCCTGGTTCCTCAAATCTTCAAAAAGATTACTGCCATTTCTAAATTCAAATTTATTGTGAAAGTTTTTTTCCAAGTCTCAAAAGATTATGGCACCTTGCTGTTGCTTTTGAGGTAATTTTAGAACTGTTTCGGAGAGAATCTGCCATGTATATCAAATTGCTCATCAGACCAGTTATTGAAAACAATAATAAAATGATATTTTGGCAGTCATACTTTTCGATATACATTATGGAGACTGAGTTGTGACTTGATGTAAAAATACCAGGGCAGGTAAATTTGTGGGCTCATTTTATTCCATAATCTACTTAATCCCACTGTGACTGAAGTCCTACCTACTTTTCAAGGCATTAATCTGTTAGTATTTGAGACCTTATAAAATATAAAATATAAAAATAATTGCACTAGAATTCACTGCAGTGAACAATTCTGGTCCATATGTCCAAAATCTGTCCTAAGAGGCAGCTTGCCTTGCCCTACACTGTCCTGGGAGCAGAAGGGACAAGGCAGGGGCACTCTGCTATGGCAAGAAGCCTTTCCAGGAGAGTTCCCAGTGCAGGAGAATGCACCCCCTGCCACCAAGCACCTGATTAGCAGTGGTGAGGGGCATCCTACTGCAGGGGGACATCTCTGGGAATTGGTTCCTTCAGAACAGTTGGAGGAAAGGAAGAGCAGAGGACTATAGGATATCAGCTGTCCTCCATACCCAAGGAAAGTGTACAGGTAGCCAAGTTATATCCAGGGGAGCAAAATCTTCCTCATAGGTGTCTGATCTAACTTCTTGTAGAAGAGCTACAAGATGTGTAGAAGATGTTTTCTTAAACATCTGCATAGCTCTCTCTGTGCTGGAAGAAAGCTACTCAGTGTGGGCTTTTATATTCATGCTTTTGTAGCTAATCTGCTTATATGTAATAATGCCCAGCCATTTTCAGGAGCATTCCTGTCTTGCACATTTAAATCACTTAGAGCCTTTTTGTGTGTAAATATTCCCTGTTATCTCAGAGTTTTCCACCTACTTGCAATGGATAGCTTCCCAACATACCATTTTTATCTTTTTTTCCCCATAGCTTTGTTCCCATACCTGTGACCAATGCTATATTCTCCTACTTAAGCAAATGTGTGGAGATTCACCTACTTGTCACTATAGAAAGGCTCTTACAGTACAAATTGGGCTGCCTTCAGGGTCTGTTTTGCAAGTGACCCCAAAATGCAAAGCCATTTATAAGGTAGCGATAAAGCAGTACATTGTGGAAATATACTGACCAATATTTCTACCACATCATTTTACCATATAGGTAGATGACAGAAACAGGTTGAGGATCATTAAATCCTATGTTTTCCCAATATATAACAATGATTACAATGCCAGCGACCCTTGATCATCTGAACATTTTTACGTTAAAAGTTTTTTATTAAAGTATGTATTGCTGTATATTGGGTGTCAGAAAAATGGAGCGAGGAGAATAATCAAAAAATATTACTTATCTGTCTTTTTAGTAGCAAGAGGTCATTAATTGTGTTAAGCTAAAGTCAGGCAGGAGGCAGAGCAGAGTGGCTAAATTTACAAAAGCTTGTCCCTCTCTGAACCAATCTCTAAAATGCCACCCTATGCTGCCTTCTGCATATCTATCTGTATTTCCATAGTTGAAAATTCATGTTAAATGCATTCAACTCATTCATTCCTTATATTTTTCTTGATGATGGAAACAATGACAAATGTGGGCAGGTGTGCTGTTAAACTAGTTTGTTGGAAGCAAATGCTATAGGTTTAAAAAAAAATTGTTACTTTAGCAGTCAAGACTACCATTTCCAACTATTTGGAAATGTATTTGCTGTTTCATTAACATAGTGTATATTACTTACTTACATACATAATTTTACAAAAGAGGTTTCTGTTTTTATATACTTCACATTAAAGCTATTTTCTGATTATACCTCATCCATATATTAGGGCTAAATCCAGTAATTCCCCCCTTGCCTAAGAAACATGCACTAGTGTGAATAGACTTATCAAGTTTACTAGCACTCTTTAAAGAGCTATAAAGAAAATAAAAAATTGAAATAAAAATAATATATTTTATCTTCCTGTTTGTGACTGGATTTCTTTTTTAAAAAATGAAATAATCTAATGATCTATGCTAGACATAAAATTCCCAGATTTTATGCAGACTTTTGCAGATATAGCTTTTATATAGACTTCAGCCAGAACATAACTGTATTTCAGCTAGTGACGGATGTTACACTTATCCAATGTCAACAACACTTGTTTAGAGAAGCCAATAATTTGACAAAGTTGCGGTAAAATCTGGTTGATTTGTTGTTCCATGGGGATTGATAACAATGATTAATAATCCAGGAATAACTAATTACCAATAGTTGGCCAGTTTCAGCTTTTTGTAAAATGCATGTTGTGTGCCATATCAAGGCATGGGAAAGAAGAATGTTTACATGTGTAATGAAGATAAAAATATTATAAATAATCAGAGTACAAATTGTATGCACTCTATTTATTATGTGAGATTTATGAGTATACAAGAAAATGTTTGCTGTATCATTTCTTAGTACAAAAATACAGTTCTTGTGATATCAGAATTACATGATTATGATGGAGAAAAATAATGAGTCAAAAATTTTTGCTATGCATTCTTCCATGCATTTGTTACCAAATTAGCAGATAATTCTGTGAAGCTGAGTTAATTATTTGTCTTGTTGAACTAAGACCTAATGCTTTGCAAGTATCAGCTGACTTAGCAGATGCTCTGGAGAACATAGGATGATACCTTTTAAACTTACTAATTATCAAGAGCAAATTCCATTGCTGTTTAGTATGTATGTATATTTGGTCATCACTGTACTTCAAGTCAAAGTGTTTTGTGTACAAATCAATAGGACTCTGGCAGCAATCCAGTACACTGACTAATAAGACTGACTTAATGCACCGCCAAATAAGACCGTAGTGTTGAATTATCCCAGTGACTGATTAACTACATTTCATCATGTAACTTATCTTTCATTGCAAAACTTTACAGATATTTCTAGAACTACAGTTCAGTTAGCAAGAACAATTTAAAATTAGTAGATGATAGAGTTTTAACTGTGTATCTTAGGCTCTATTAGCATGAGCATTCAGGGACTGCTCAGTAGCTGAGCATTCAGGGAATCATATTTTTTGATAAAAGTATTTATATTACTCTGTCTAGGATCTTTGGCAGGCAATTCATTGTTCTTACTAAAGAAAAGATCAGCTAAAACTATGTAGAACTAAACTAGGTTGAAAAAAACTACTCAGTGTTCATGGTAAAGGTGAATATTCTACTGGGAACAACTTTCATAATTCTGTAAGCACCGATTGTTCTCACAAAAGTTGAGGTACCTAAATGTGACATTTTAAGGGGAAAATAAAAATTGAAAATGAAAAAAATATAGAAAAAAATAGTATAAAAATGCAACGCTCAAGAAAGCTAACAAATTAATCTATTATTGCAGGGGCTGAACAAATAATGAGCGGAAAGCTGCTTGGTAGCTAAATTATTTAGTTTGAGA
>NW_005842515.1:1111522-1126828 GCF_000455745.1 Alligator sinensis | reverse complement strand
TTTCCCTAGGAAAAAAAAGCCTAGTAAACAATTCTTCCCACCTTCAGTTGGGGATGAGACACCCGGAGACATCTGGCTCCAGGTATGCCTCAAAGAAATCACTTTGCCAGAAAACAGGGAAAGTGGCAACGTACATAAGCCATCTCTGTGTTAGACTTTAAATTAAATAAGCTGACCTTCTGGGTCACCACTTTAGAAGGAAAAATGGACACAGAAGTCAGTGGAAATTAATATAACAAGGTTTTACAAATGCATTAGTCATGAAATAAGTCATTGGGGTAGAAATTAGAAAATGTAGGCCTGCTGCAGTGAACGAGACTGGTTTATTGAAAGTGACTTCTAGAAGTTCTGATTAGGAATATCATAGATGGCTAAATTTATTTGAAGAAAATATATGAAATGCCTCTCCACCCCCAACATAACTAAGCAAGCATAATAATGCTTTAAATAAAAAGCAAGCAATTTCATATGAAGAGGTGAAATTTGTTATTTTGTACAAAAAGTAGGTTTTCTGTAGACAAAGGTATCAGCTTAACAGCCCAGGCAAACAACAGCATCTGATTCAAGCTGTGTAGTTCTGTGTGCTATTGGAAATACAGGGCTGTCTGTTATTTCCTGTAAAGCTGTGCATTAATTAGGCTAAGAACTCATGTTTTAGGTTTTTAATCAAATTGTTGACAAAACTGACAATGAAATCACTACTTGTAAGTTGAAAATTCTGGTGGCTAAAAAACTAGTAATTGCTTGTTTTTTCTTTCCCTGTATTTTCAGTGCTCTATTGCAAAGGTTGCATATATTTGCAGTCCCCAGTCTCCCTGCCAAGACAAGCCAGGTGTGCTTGAAAGGTGGTTGTCTATGCTGAGCAGAGCATTTTGTTCTGCTTCTAGTTTTTTTTCATCCAAACAGCTCTCCAGTATTCAGGGAAAGGATTGAAATTTACCTCCCTTATTAACTTCAACCTCACACATGACCTTCATTCCTCATCTCTAGGGGCCTACTGAACTCAAGGTGGCAGCCAGCTGATTTCACGGGCAGCTCCCCAGTAGCCATTTTTGCAGGTTGAGCATAGCATGCCCCCCATGCCTCTGATTGGCTGAGGGGTTCCAGGGGCCCCACCCCTTGCCACTGATTTGCTGCACAGGCTATCCATCATCTCGCCCCATCCCTCACAGATGATTGACTGTGAGGACTGTCCATTATGTGGCCCCATATGATGGACAGCCCTCATGGTGAGCAGTGAGGGTGGCAGCCATCTTGCCATGCTGGCACCCTCCCTGTCCCCTTTTCTCCCCCCAGCAGGCTGCATGGTTGACTGCAGAGGCCATGAAGACTGTTGCTTCCCAGAGCGACCCAGCATTTTATTTTTGCAAGGCTTTTTTTTTGTTCAGGCAGTCTGCCAAAAGTGCATAGCCCACACTTTTGTGGAGCCGGCCCAAAATTGCAGGTTCCATGAAAAATTGTGATTTCAGTAGGTCTGTACTCATTTCTTCCTGTCTGGCTGACTCCAGAGTCTGCTTCACAAAGGGCTCTATGCTCTCTCTGTTAGTAAATGCAATTCTTTGGCTTTGGAAAAACATAAGGGATAGAGAGGCAGAAGAGCATCAGACCTTATAAAGGGAGAGGCACTACCACACATTCAGACATGAGGAAAGGAGAGGAGAAAATTGGGTATGGGAAGAGAGGAAGTAAATAAACACATACAGAAAGGAAAGCAAAAAGAATGGGAGTGTGATTAGGGTACAGTTAAAAAATGAGGGTAATAAAATTTAATTCTAGTCTAACACCACCAAATTTAGTAGAATTCCTTTCTTTTTCTCTCTAAGCTATTGGACAGAGGTAACTCAATCCAGAATTCACTCTGATCACCATTTCCCTAACACTGTTTCCCCCCCAAATAAGAAATAAAGTAATTGATGCTCCAATTTTAGGTTATGTTTATTATCTATCTTTTATTAGAGATGAAAATATTTTGGCCAGTAATTTAAATATAATAATACTAATACTTTCCACATGCTTAGACAGAAAGATCCAAGGTTTTTTTTCTGAATATTAATGAATTAATGAATGAACATCCTCCATGACATCAGTGTGATGTGAAGAATTACTCAAGTTATGAAAAGGAATACATGTCCATATATGGAGTTAATACAGAATAACAGTTGTGCTTTGAATTTATACCTTTGCTTATTTTGCAGTCTTTCTATGTAACCAAACCCCAAGAACTACATAACTCTAACAGCTTTGGGGGATATAATGCATTGGCTCCCATTAGGTTAGTACAGCTCTGCACTCGCCCAGGTGTACGGTCATAGTTTACCCTCCACATCAGTTTTGCCCAGTCCTTTGCAGCCTGGCTCATCTCCTCCACTCCTCCTGTGCTCCCAGGGCTGGAAGGAGGGGCTGAGAGGGTGACTGCCAGTGTGCAAGACCCTGCAGGAGCAGCCTCAGTAACAGGGGCTGCCCTTGGCCTCTGAGGAACAGACCAGGTGTTGGGAGGAAGCAAGCAATGAAAGAGGGTAGGCATGGGTGGTTAGTGCCCCCTGAGTCTGGGGGGGTACCAGAATGCCAACGGGGTCCCCCTGTAGCCAATCACTGAGCCATTGGTGAAACCAGAAGTGCACTTCCGGTTTTGTGGCTGGTGCTTCCAGGGGGTGCACAACTGATCTCAGCGAGTGCACCCGCTATGTGTCGCCAGTGAGGTCAGGTAGGGTCCTGTCCCCACCACCTTTAAGGAATACTCACAAGATCAACTTTGTTAGCCTCAAGGCTCCTTTCCATATGTTTTCTGAGAGCTCAGTGATTTTTCAACTGGGGTGCCATGAAATTCAGAAATATTATGGAGAGGTGCCTTGAGGCGAAAAGTTTGAGAATCACTGGTATAGACAGAGATCCTTTTATTAAAGAAGGATGTACTTGGTGTTATTTTCTTAATAATACCAATATAATTTTCTCTAGCAAGTGAATGAAATAGATTATATGTTTTGGATACACACCCACACCTACACCCACACCCTTTTTTTGGGTTTAAGAGCAAAGTTTGCCTCCAATTTTAATCCAGAAGATAAGTGTGCCCCAGGTATCAACATTTTTAGGAAATACTGCTCTACATCTGTCCCAGCCGCCTGTGGAGGGTTCAGGATTGAGAGTATGGTCAGGGGTAGAAAGGTAAGAAAAGTTTATTGACTTAACAAAAACACAGCTACATGTAGTAACAAGACAAACAATGACAGACAAGAATAATTCACATCGGCAACTTATCGGCAGTCCCCTCTGATGCCTATGTACAATAAGTTTCTCTTTCCACAAAGCTCAGCGAAGTCAGGCGTCCCTGATCAGCGCTGTCCGAGAGGTACTGTGAAGGACCCTGGTATTCAGTTCTTAGGCTCCTCAATATCCACGGGCCCACTGATCCAGGTCAACAGCTAACTAATCCTTTTCACAGAGCTGTATCTTCCTTCTGAATGATTTCTGGATGTTTAGCCAATTTATAGTTTCTGAACGGTACTGATAATATACGGCCACTCAGATTCCTTTTACTTCAGCTGTCCTTAGACTGACCAATAACAGTACAAGCCTTGCATGCCTTTTGATAAGGCTAATTTTAACTATGCCACAGAGCCTTACTACTCCAAGGCTTTGCTAAATTTACTAGGCCTTACTTTATACAAGGCCTGACTACATCTTAAACTTTAATTAGGCTCTTAGCAACAACATACAGCTTAATATCTATACAAATACAGAAAAACACTTGGTCTAATCATCATAGAGCCTTCAGCCATCACCTTTATCGCACAGACATAATTTCAGCTGTCACATACATCCTCAGTTAACAAAGTCTGCTGTACATCTGGAATAATAATATTAGGAATGTTTTCTGCTATTCTGTAGCTATCTTTTATGTTTTATTCATGGATGCTAGGTACCAGACTTCTTGACATGTGTAATCACTTTACAAAATACACAACTTTAAAAAAAAATCAATACAGAAACTGTAAAAGGAACTAATTAGTAAAAATGATGCATAGAAAACTATTATAAATTGATTTTTCTATGTCTTTTTCATCGCAGCTGGTGAAAAGATTTTCCACTGTCTTTCTATTTTTCGAAGTCCTATATAGATAATATTATAAAAATGCAAATATTTAACAATACTGGCTTATTAAAACAAAGGTATAAACCCCCTAATGGAAATGTGAAGTCACTTATCAAGAGTACCTTGCGTTCATTGTAATATCTGAGATACTTTGGAGTCTCAAGAAGATACAAAAGTATTACATTTGAGAAATGGGATGATGGTTTTATTGAATAAGTGGTCTGGTAATCCTGACAACATGATAATTTAAAAATAGAACAGCTTGCTAGGGCATCTTCAAGTGGTGTTTCAATATATTTCTGTTATGGTTTCGTTTGTTACACTTTTTGTAAACAAAAAAGTTTGTTATACTAACAAGAAAGAAGACAAATTTCAGGTTTCACAAAAACATTTTTCTGTTAAATGATTTGTATTGAAGTAACAGTTCATCTTGGGTTGGAGAGAACAAACACTGTGTCCTCCAAAGCTGATAGAGAGTTATGCAGCTCTTGGGGCTTGTCTACATGCCATTTTTGCACTCATATTTTAAAGAAATCCTAAAGTTAGATTTTTAAAAGTTTTCATAAAATGCACTCACCAGCCAGCCAGCCCCTGCAATCCTACTTTTTATGGCCCTGATACAGGAGAGCATCCCTGTTCAAGAAGGTATTTAAGCACACGATTAAATGTTGCCATGAACAGAGAGAGATTTAAACAGATGTTTAAGTGCTCACCTGGTCAAAGACAATAAAGTCTGTATTCAGTTATTGATATAGAGTTCAGTATTCACAGTCCTCATTTTGTTAGTGTCCTTGTTTGCTTATAAGCACAGTAGGGAATGTATATGAATCAGTTATGTATCAGGTTCCTAGTGTCTTAACTGGATCTCCAGTGTACTGGTTTGACTTCATTTTCCTGTTTTCAAAAAGAAAACCAAGCACCGGGCTGTTAATACAAATGCTTTTTCCCAGGATAGGTCAGATGACCTGAGAGCATGGCTCATCTTCTGGAATCAAGTTAATATCACTGCTTTCTAATAATGTCTTAATCCTGGTTACAAGGAAAATAAGGAAGTTGATGAAGTGGATTCAAAATATCTGTCCTAGAAGTTGTTGGGTTTGATTTCATAGCCGACCTATCAAGTCTGTTTTGCAGCATTTGTTTTGTTGAATGTTACCAACAGCACATGGTAATAATATATTCCTGTAAAGTGAGAGAGAGTGAGTTTTGTTTGTACATGATAAATATCCTTCAATAGAGGCTATCACAGATAAGCTCTGCATTATATACTCCTCTTCTCTGTTTGTTTATTTACAGATTTTTCTGTTCACTTATGGAATAGACTCTTGACTTGCATCCCAATTCCTGCCTCTAGCATATACACCCAACTCAACTAATTAAGCAGACTAACACATTCCCTCTCAGGTCCTATGTAAGAAGTGGGAAATAACTGTTATTTTTATGATGTGTATACATCCGTTTGTCTTTGAATTACTATGGGGAGACATCAAGACAGATCGTTAGAGGCATCAAGCAGGTAAGGCAAACAACAATATAGATAAAGAGTATACCACTAAAGACTCCAGACAGATTCTAGATACCTTCCCACTACCAGAAAAGGCAGGGTAGAGTTCCACTTCGTAGACTGACTAAGCATTCTGACCACAGATTAAGATGGTTCTCTCGACCTCTCACTACTGCAAAAATTAGAAAGCTAAGAAATGAGGCATCAAAAGACATATACAAGCTAAAGGATTGTCTTGTAGAACAGAATGGAGGAAAGGGGAATGATTTGTCAACACACTGAGAAAGTCTATGAAAGCTCACGTCTCTCTAAACTACTTAGTCTTTAACGGTGCTTGTACACATGATGAAAATTAGCCATGTTTTGTGATTTGTGTTATGCTGTACATGTCAGGGGATGGGGGTTATGAACTAAATGAGTTTGCTACATTGCAAACTAAACCACATCTGCATGTAGTTTAGTTTCCAATGTAGCTATTTGTAACATTGCAGCCTTTGACAGCTCACCCCTGCCCCTCCCCACCTGCCATGGGAGAGGCAGGCTGAAGGCAGAAGCAGTGAGGGACCTGATCTTTTTTTTTTCATGGAGTCCGTCCACATCTCCTGCAGCCAGGGGACAAGCTGTCACTGGGCCGAGTGGTCCCTGAGCTGCTGAGAGCCCCCATCCTTCCATCCACAGCAGCAGCTCCCCCTAGGCCACCCAAGCAGGTGCTACCCCAGGTCGGGCTCAGATAACAGTTGGATTGGACTGGGTGCTGCCTGTGAGCTGGGGCAGCACCTACGCAACTAGCACCCCACAAGGTGGCCCCGGGGGTGCTGCAGAAGGAAGACCTGGGCCCTTCCACAGCTTAGGAGCTGTGTGGCCCAGTGGCAGCTCACGCATGCAGGCACTGCTGTGGAAAAAAAAAAAAACAGGGAGGAGCCTGATCCTTTTTTTTTTTTTTCCATGGAGCTTGCCCGCCTCTCCTGCAGCCAGGAGCGAGCTACCAGCAGGCCCTGAGCTGCGGGGGGCCCCAGACCTTCCCTCCACAGTAGAACCCCCCTGGGCAGCATCCACCTGCTAGCAGTACACACAGGCAGCCCCAGGGGGCACCACTGCCATGGAGGGAAGGACCAGGGCCCCCCTGCAGCTCAGTTGTCACTCAGTCCATTGGCAGCTCGTTCCCCAGCTGCTGGAGAGGTGGGCAGGCTCCACAGGGAAACAGAAAAGGATCAGGCCCCTCACCTTAATGGTGACAGGAGCCCCTACATTGAAACAGTGGCTTTTTAACTGTCTCAATTAAAAACGCACTGTTTCAATTTAGGGGACTAAACCCCCTTCACATGTATAAGTGGCCTAAGAGCACAGACAGAAGTGACAATTTTTGCCCAATCTGGCCACAGAAAGCAGTTTATAGCTGTGACCAAACACAAGTGCATGGCTGCAGACAGCTTCAAAAATGGCCGATTGGGTGAAAATGTGACCCCTCATTGCAAGAGGTATCAGATGATGACATCTCAAAATGTGGCATCTTCTGTAACTTGTGTCTGTGGAGGTCCCAGCCTGTTGCTGTTTTCAAAATGGAAGTGGGGAAAGGGAGCAGAGGGAGTTCAGTCTGGCCCCCCGGAGCGTGGGATGGTTGAATTGGAGCCCCCGCACCTCAGAGGTGAATTATCTTTCACTGCATTTAAGTCAACTCGGCTCCACATGCATGTGTACATTCTGACATTTAAGCTAACATTACCTGCCACATTACCTGCCTTTTGATAAAGGTGTGATCACATACATGTGCACACCTATATACATAACTTGTAGCAGGGAAATAGATTTGACTCAACCCAACCCAGAAATGGAGGTGGCTGAGTGGAATTTTTATAAACTTTCAAGGAAGATTAAAGTTGCGGTACAGTGAAGACCCACACATTTAAGCATTATATCCCTTTATTCTGCATGCCATGTACCTCTGGATGAAGTAATAAATACTCTCTTTTGAAGGAGCTATTTTCAAGCTTTAATGAGCTCCTGCCACAAATTCCTGGAGTGAAAGTGTTTGTAGTTGTAAAATCTAGTTGAATTGGGGTCAACACCGTTGAAAAATGGATTCTTCAGCCCAAAGTGTTAGGAACATGTGGTTCCACTCACAGTGCAGTGAAGGAGCCTAGGCCTGTCAAATGACTGGTGAAATCTAGAGGATTTCCGCAATTTAGCAATTATCTGATTAATTTCTCAACAATATCTGTGAAGGTATAGCAGTCACCTCAGTCCTGTCAGACTGCTTCTGGCTATATTGACTGCCTCTATACGTCTTGTCCCTGTTCTTTGTAATTCCACTGCCAGCACCTCTTTCCGAGTCATACTAGAAGAGCTTGGATTTTGCTGGTCACGTTTTCTTATTTAAGGAAGGAGTTTCAGTTTGTTTGTAGAGGCTAGATTGAAAAGGAGGGTGGTCAGTTGTGTGAGAAGGAAGAGCTGGGTTTTTCCGAATGTGTTTGTGTTGGGTGAGAGAAGGGCAGATCTGGTCAAACAAAGGAGTGGTTAGTGGAACATTTGATCTTCACTTCCTTTCCTTTCACATAATCTTCTGTGCTTGCTCTGTGGCTAAATGGCAGTAAAATGCAGTTCACATTAAACATTTCACTGCTTAATGGTAGCACTTGTGCGTGCACTGCCCATCATCTGCAACTTTTGTTAAACTTTGATTCATGGTTTTAAGAAAGCTGATTGTTCTGCAGAAGTTCATGGGCTTAGTCCCACTCACTTGGGAGGCCTCCTGCTTACTTCCAAGGAGGAGATATTATTAGTTTGCTGTAGTATTGAGCACCTCACATTGTGATATTTTTAATCAATATCCCATATTTAATTTTGTTATGCATCACATATAGCCTGCTAGTCAGTCTCTTATTATGGCAGCAATTCATTTAGCACAGGTGATACTCCATGAAATCTGATGTACTCTGATGAAACTTGCTCATACACATTGGAGTTCACATTCAAAACCCCTTTCAGAGCTGAATAAATAACAGCATTTCACTTGAATCTTGCTTACAGGCTGCATCCAAAAGCACAGAAGCGTACAAGATAGTGATAGACTGCCTCTGAACTCAAAAGAAGTAAGCTTTCTTTAGGTAGGCACATTAAGTGATGTTCTTTGCTGCATTACTAAGTCGTCTGTAATATAAAAGGAGAAAAAGGCACAAGAGGCCAATTTTAAGAGATGCTTCTAAGATGGTCTCTAATACACGTCAAAGTATGACAAGCTTTCAGCAGAAAAGTCAGAATGTTCTCTGAGGTAATCCTGGAATAGCTATACCGTCTGTACCACTTGTACTGAACTTTTACTTTCCTCTTGAGACACTTGGCAACATGCCATATCAACCTGATGCCAGAAATATAGGGATAATCATATTTACACATGGGTTGCTATGAAGATGCATATAATTCTTAGAAAAACTGATGTATGATCACAAGACTAAGACATCTCTTTCCAATTTTTTTGGTCACTGAAGTTTGTCTGTCATTGTTTTGTTATAAGAGTTTGTAGTAAACTTGTTTCACATGTATTATCAAATATTAAGGAGAGTGGAGTAAAACAATGTTTTGTTTTGTTTTTTTCTTAGTTCTTTCCTTTTCATCAGTCTTAGTTGAAATCATTAAAAGCTGTCCATCTGGTAAAAATGAACTTGACGTTTGCAAAATGCCATGTAAAGGAATTACCATATTTACTCAAATGAAAGTCAATCCTGAATTTATGATGATCCCCCAATAATTAGTTTCTGTGCCTGGAAAAATTATAAATGTTACAATATTCCAGATGTAGAATCTACTTATTAGAGGATTGTCTTAAATTGGTCCCCCTTCTACTGCTACTGCAGGAAAAGCAGTGACTGGGGGTATCCAGTGGCCCCTTTGCCTGCTACCATCCCACTTCTTCCCCATGCAGCTCACCTGCTCCCCACAGTCTCTGCCTCTTCCCCCATCCTCTCTACTACTGTCAGATGCTATTTGAGCTCTGTTCCCTCCTAGAGCACAGCATGTGGAAGTGCAGCATCAGTGCTGCTGTTTGGGTAGGCAAGGGGCAGAATTTCTTTGTGCTCCATGCCTGGCGGAAATCCAGCCCAAGCAGAGCCAAGCTGCACCTGATAGTAAGGGAAGAGAAGGAGATGTGTGAGAGAGGGATAAAAGCTGCAGAGGGCAAATGGAGGTTGGGGGAGAGGGCAGCGGCTCTGTGCCTGACTCTGGCTAACCCAGGCTTAGGGCAAGAGTCAGAGCTGCAATGGCAGCCTGTCCTCTCTGCTTAGGACAAGAGTCAGAGCTGCAACAGCAGTCTGTCCTCTCTGCTTTGTACATAAATCTAAGACGAAGGACTACTTTCCCCTATGTTGACTGGAGGTAAACCTCATCTTAGTTTTTAGTAAATATAGTAGTTTGTACATTTAACATAATGACATAGTGCCATCGGGGGTGGAGGGTGGGCGGGGGTGTTTTCTTGCAGTTACTGCAGACCCTGTCTGGTCTCTCAGAGTACCCTTGAATCCAGCCCATTCTTGGCTTCTAGAGCAAGGAGGAGCCTGAGCTCCTTCCCATTCTAAGACCCTGGCCTTTTGGTCCCTTACCCTCCCTGATTCTCCCTGGTCATGACTCAAGGAGCTAGCTGGCATCTAGTTCTGCTCCTGAGAGAGGGACTTCACTTCCATTTGCAGTTACACAGTGCAACCCACAGTTCCAAGCAGCAGAGCAGATAGTCTCTTAATTAAAGCCATTTTGTGGAACAAAGCCTGACCAACCAGAGGTTCTCTGTCCTCTCTGATGGGCTTACACAGTCCCTCCATCCCCAGTCCAGTCCGCACAGTCCTGAACACCCTCAAAGATTCTCAGCTCTTCCCTTCCCAGTCTTATCACCTCCCCAGAGTTTCTCAACTTCTCTCAGGCCCTGGAGCTACCAGGCTGCTTGTTTCTAGCCTACTCTCCCACTGTTGTGTATAGTTCCTCTGGACACCTCTTGGTTGTTGGGCATATCACCTTTGATAAGTCAAGCTGTTAGGAAAGCTAAGGTGAACATAGAGCTAGGACTAGTGTCCAAGATCAAAGATAATAAAAAGTCCTTTTTCAAATATATAGGGAGGATGAAGAAGGCACCGGGAAATGTGGGGCCCCTGCAAGATATGCTGGGCAATCTGGTGGTTGCACCAGAGGAGAAGGCAGACCTCTTTAACAAATTCTTAACCTCCGTTTTCTTGTGCAGGGACCGGGACTCCCCCACTGTGATTCAAGACGGACTCGAGGGGAAAGCCTCCAGACCTAAGGTTGAGGAGGACCAGGTTAGAGTGCTTCTGGAAGGGCTGGACATGTTCAAATCACCAGGTCCAGATGCTTTACACCCCAGGGTGTTGAGGGAGCTAGCAGGGGTTATTGCAGGGCCCTTGACACAGCTTTATGAGCACTCGTGGTGCTCGGGCCAGGTGCCAGATGATTGGAAGATAGCCAATGTGGTCCCCATCTTTAAAAAAGGGAGGAGGGAGGACCCAGTCAACTATAGGCCTGTCAGTCTTATCTCAATCCTGGGAAAACTCTTTGAGAAGATCATCAAGGAGCACATCTATGATGGGCCAGCATCGGGGATGATGCTCAAGGGCAACCAGCACGGTTTCATTAGGGGCAGGTCATGTCAGACCAACCTGATTGCCTTTTACGATCAGGTCACAAAAGCATTGGATGCAGGTGTCGCCATGGATGTAGTCTTTCTGGACTTCAGCAAGGCCTTTGACGCAGTGTCCCACCCCATCCTCATTAAAAAACTGGAGTACTGTGTCCAGTTCTGGGCACCCCACTTCAAGAGGGATGTGGACAACATTGAGAGGGTCCAGAGGAGGGCCACCCGCATGATCCGGGGACATCAGGGCAGACCCTACAATGAGAGGCTACAGGAGTTGAACCTGTTCAGCCTTCACAAGAGAAGGCTGAGGGGGAACCTTGTGACTGTCTATAAACTCACTAGGGGGGACCAGAAGGGTTTGGGGGAGACCTTGTTTCCCCTAGCGTCCCCAGGATAACAAGGAATAATGGCCATAAGTTGTTGGAGAGTAGGTTTAGATTAGACTTCCGTAAGAACTACTTCACAGTTAGGGCGGCTAGGATCTGGAACCAACTTCCAAGGGAAGTGATGCTGGCTCCTACCCTGGGGGTCTTTAAGAAGAGGCTTGATGCCTACCTGGCTGGAGTCATTTGAGCCCAGTTTTCCTCCTGCCCCGGCAGGGGGTCAGACTTGAAGATCTACAAGGTCCCTTTCGACCCTACTTCTATGATTCTATGAGTCTATGAAGAAAGCCATTCAAGAATGTATTAATGCTAAAGATTCATCTCATCTTGTCTTGTCCTGTGTAGAGCCAGCCCTGTCACTTAATCAAGTTGCCTCAGTGTACCTTAGGGTATCTATACATGTGCTCCATGGTAGAGAGGGGAGTGGTTTAATTAGAGAGGCTCCAAGAGCTACTCTGATTAAAGCACCCACAGCGTCATGTGTATTCAGCTTCCCATGCTCAAAATGGCGGTGGGGAAACTTGAACTAAAGCTCATTGAATGAGCTTTAGTTTAAGCACCCCTGCTGCCATTTTTAAGTGTGGGGACGCTGAAGAAATGTGACACAGGCTGTCGGAGCACATTAATTAACACGCTCCAGCAAACTCGATTAATCGAATCAGAGCAGACGTGTGGAAGCAGACACTAATTAGCATGCCTCAGAAAAGACCTCTAGGTGCCCTTGGAGTACATTTGACTTGATCTAAATTTATTTATTACAGCTTGTGCTATTTTATCATAATGCAGTGGGAAATGAGTTCAGAATAGTGTGCTGACTTCAGTTTAGAATCACCTTGCTGTTGACGTCCTTAATGCCATGAACTATGGTTTTGTCCATCGTAACACAGGAGTTAGGTACACTGTTTAGATATTATTACAATAATTGTATGCGTGACACATTTTAGCAAAGGCTTGTGTGAATTGCACTGGAATAAATGGGCCTAGAAAGGAAAGGATATTAACATGACCTGTCACCCTGTCACCATACAACATTAAACAGTTAAACAAGAAACTTCAGTCTAGTTAGTTCCACAGCAGATGCACTTGAGAATTTGTTCCAAGAGGTAAATAGTAAGGCATAGAAGGGAAGGCAAGGCAAGACCAGAAGCTCTTGCATGTTTCAGAGTAATTCAGTTCTGATGTTGAAAACATCTCCACTGCCATACAGAGGTAAGGGTTTAATCATAAAATAGAAACTCTTTAGGCTCACAAATGAAGGGCAGAATCCCTGAAACACAGTCATAACTAGCCTTTACTGTATTTCTTTTTCAGTAATTCTTCAATCTTCCCCTAACTCCTGTTTATGCACTCCTCCCCAAAGGGTTCATGAGCCAAATTGGCCATCTCCTTATTTTATTCATCAATGAAAACTAACTTCTGATGCACTATTTGTGTGCACAGATTTCTAGACTAACACTTCTCTTGTTTACCAAGCATGATTTCAGTGCAGTGTTTGGGTTTTCTCAGTAGGCAAGGATTTTTGTGGTATCATTTATGAGAGCAACTGTTTAGTTGAGAGACCTATTGGACAAGGTCTGGGGCATCTAAGGGTCTAAGTGTAAGGATGTGTACAGAAGTTCAGGCAACCTGTCAGGGAGGTTCTCTAACTCATGGTGCTTTACACAAAGTGCCGTAGTTAGAGCACCATTAAACTCAACAAGCATTTGCCTGTTGGGTGCAGGGGCTCAGAGCCTGCCTGCACTGGCCCAGGCCAACAGGTCGGGGCACTTCAGCAGTCTCTCAGGAGGCTGCTGGACCAACCCTCTCCCCACCTACCCTGTGACAGCTGGCAACTGTCAGCAGCAGCTAGGTGGAGGGGGGAGGGATGGAGCCTCCCACCACATCCCCCACCCCCCCCAACAACCTCTGCTAGAGTCTTGAACGGGAGCCAGGCCAGATCTGCAAGGCGGGGGGCTCCACTTCCTCTCCCCACCCCCCCAGCTCTGGCTGCAGCAGCCACAAGGCTGCCACTATCAAAACACTCACACAAGGGGTGGGGGGAAGGGAACCCCCCTATCACGTGTGCTCCCTGCAGCTACCCTTGCTTTAGTCTGGGGAGCCAGGCTAGGCCCATAGAGTGGGGGGAAGTGTTCACTTCCTACCTCCCCAGCTCCTTGCATGAGTGCCTTGACAGCAGCAGCTTCATGGCTGTTGTGCCCAAAGCTAGGATGGGGAAGCAGGAAACGGAGACCCCCTGCCTTGCAGACCTGGCCTGGCTATCCCTGCTGGGGTCTTGGGAGGAGCCAGGCTGGGCTCATGAGGCAGGAGGGCATAGGGGGAAACAGTCCCAGCTCTGGGCATGGCAGCCTCTGCCACTGTCAAGATCCTTCTGTGTGGGGTGGGGGAAGGGATCCCTTCCCTGCTGCACAGGCCCTCCCTAGCTACCCCTGCTTGAGTCAAGGGGTGGGGGCAGGTCCCTCCGCAGCTGCCCCACTGCCTCCTGTGTGAGCATCTTGACAGCAGCAAAAAGCTGCTATGCCTGGAGCTGGGGTTTTCTGTCTCCTCTCTAAGACAGTCCTAGTGGCGGGGCTGGACTGCTGCTCACCCACGCAAGCTCCAGACCAGCTTCATGGGATGGGGATGGAGAGCTAATTGCCCAAAATTAACTCTTGCAAGGAACCAGTACACAGGTTCTCTGAGGCGCTCTGCCTTAGAGAACTCCTGTCTGATACTTCATCAGATGAAGGTTAAATTTTTGTGTAATTGGCCATTTTAAAAGCACTCTGCAGCCGTGAATGTTTGTTGTGCAATGGCTACAGCAGGGGTGGGCAAAATGTGGCCTGCAGGCCACATGCAGCCCACCAGGCCATTCTATCCGGCCCGCGGGGCTCCTAAAAAATTAAAAAAATTAATATTAATCTGCCTTAGGCTGCCTGTCATGTGGCCCTCAATGGCTTGCCAAAACTCAGTAAGCGGCCCTCCGCCCAAAATAATTGCCTGCCCGTGGGCTACAGAGTGCTTTAGGGGGGCTTATGCAAAAAAGGTAACCTCTCTACACATCTTGTGAAAGCTGCACACATAGGGCTGAACAAAATAGTAGAGAAAAGGCTCCATATAGTTTTATCAGGAGCCATTATAAAACAAAAGAAGTGTAGTAGAATAGGCCATCTAGTTAATGGCCAAGTGAGACCATTCAAAAAGGCAGAGGGTAGTTAGTACACTTGAAGTGCAGAAAGCTTAGCAACAGTATTTTCAGGTTGTTACACTCCTAGTTCTTAACCCTTCTTCATCCCTCCAAGCAGGTTGTTTGTATTTACATGGCATCTGCTCTCCACTGTTTAGTGCAGGCTGTCTGCCTCTTTCTGAGACATGAAGAAGGGCCCTTGATGCCCCAAAACTTTTCCAGCAGCTGTCCTAACTATATAGTTGGTTGAGTAAAATGTATCACAAAATAATCCTGCCCAGCCTCTTATTTCCTGGACCATTACAACTGCAACAGTCATCCCTTTTCTCAATTGATCTTCATGTATGTCCTAGTTCAGCCTTGTTTACCCCTTTCTGATGGACATTTATTGTTATAAGTCACTGGTGCTCAATTTTTTCCCCCAACCGTCTGGATGGGCAGTGTTGATCTGACCTCAGACTGGTTCTTATCCAGTGCCTAGGGCCAGCACAGCAGCCACCATATGGTCACACAGAGGCGGGGGGGGGGGGG
>NW_005842515.1:1097815-1111491 GCF_000455745.1 Alligator sinensis | reverse complement strand
GGGCCCCACCACGCGCCCACCAAAGGGCCCCACAGGGGGGGGGGGGGGGGGCTAGCCTAATCTGAGCCTGGCCTTGCAGAGGGGGAAGGGGGCTTCACCTGGCCCCGCAACAGCATGGGAGGGACATGACCCAGTCCTGGGGATAGTGGGGGCCTTGACCCAGCCCTATGGGGGAAAAGGAAACATGGCCTAGCTTGTGGAAGGGGGCAAAGGGGGCATGGCCCAGACCCAACCTAGCCCATGGGGAAAAGGGGACATGACCCAGTCTCCCAGTGGGGAGGGGGCATGGCTTGGCTCCCACTGGGTGGGTGGGGCTTGGGGTTTGGGAATTTGTCAGGGGGTATAGTTGCTGTATTAATGGCCACTACTCCCCTGGCACTACATTTCCAGATCCTTGAGGAGCTCTACAGGCCAAATGCAATGGCTCTGTGGACCACATTTGGCCCACAGGCCAGAGGTTGAGCACACTTGTTATAAGTGATTGGAACATTCTGTCAATTTCCATTGACTTTCCCACAACTGAACTTAAAGTCAGTGTAGACTGTTAATTACTACAGGTGATTTCCTTAAAATGAATAAACCATGCATGAGATCCTGAGAGCTGTTTAGCAGCAGCTTGAGGCCCTGCTTAACCATTGAAGCATATCTTTACTCCTGTTGACTTCAGTTGTAGATGCAGAAACTTGGCACCACTTAAGATTCAGTCCTGTGTTTGCCTGCAATAATTTCCTTATTTTTCAGAAAATCTTTTATGCAAAAGACATTTGCTGATTCTGAAGGATGCTGATGCAATAGATGGTAACAGACACTTGGAGAAGACAAACATGAGTCATTGCTTACTTAACAACTTAACATGAGGCTACGTGGCAGTAGCCAAAGTCTATTTGAATATTACTTTGTGATGTTTTTAAATGTACCTTTCTACTGCTTATTATTTATTACTGTATTCTGTTAGTGTGCATGTGATGGGTACAACATGCATAAAAAGAAAAGCACATTCTTGACCCAGAGTGCTTACAGTATAAAAACTAAGAGATAAATTAGGATCCAAAGTGTTTATGCCTGATTTATATAGAAAGTGAAAATAGCTTATAATGAAAATACTGACAGACCCTTAACTATGAAGGCAGCACAGGGCGTCAGAATAATTCATCACCTGTTACAAGGAGTACTTTTAAGCTGTTTACTGGAAATCTATTAAATATGACAGGAAGACAGATTGTGGTCTATTTCTGAACATGACATTATAATCGGCACATATGCTAATTAAGAACAGCTTATAGAAATGTTGTCTGCAAGGCCCATCAATTAACCAGAAATTTGCAATAAACTGAGGTGGGTGGAACCCAGTAATTTTAGCAGTACAATTTACTAGTGGCATTACATTCAGGATGCAACTAATTTTTTCAAACTCTTGGTAGACTAAATGTCTGTTTCACACAAGGTAAAGTTAATTGCCATGTTTTTGTCCCATGTGTCACGTGTGAAATGAACCAAAAGCTTTAGCATTGCAAAATTAACATCCATCTACAAGAACCTGAAGGACATCTTAACTGATGCTACTTTCTTCTGCTCATATCTTCTGAGTGGATACTGAATAGTACAGTATTACCAAATAGTGCAGCATAGTATTTTGTCACTAAATTCCGCTGTTTTTAAATGTGCTATAATGCAAAAAAGCAAGAAAACAGATTAATCTTTCATTTTTAAATGGAAGCATAAGCATATGTATAGCACATGTGAAAAGCACCACTTAAAACATGAAGTTCAAATTTTGCTTTTCTTTCTGGAGCAAGTGTCAAACTACAATATACATCTCAATGCTGTCATCTTATGAGAGATGACATCCATTTTAGAATGAACAAAGAAGGCTCTTAGGTACCTTTTTTACTTTAATTAATTCTGATCAAAAATTCTGAATCGCGGATCTGTGATTACGGAACACTGCTAAAAATGTTTAGCTCTCCAAAACATGTTTGTATATTTGGACCTCGCAGATCAACAGCTATACATAAATCATGGGAGTGATTGTGAATTTACTCAAATAAATGCGTTTTTCATATAGTTACACAATTAAGGCAGTTTCAAAATCTCTCTTTTATTTACTGTAGGTGAATCTGGTAGCATCAACTATAGAAAATGTTGTTTTTAGCTATTGTAACACTTCCAAAATTGAACTGTTTAAGTTGAAAATTTCCATGCTGTATATCTGTCTGAAATAGATATATTTAGTTTTTCTCTCTTTTTTTTTTTTTTGTTGATAAATAGCAATCAAAATGATTCAGTTGTTTCTGAATATAATGCAGTGAACAAACATAACACTTTTCCTATATTGAGATCTTCTATTTGGGCTGCATTGGTAGGTGTGTTGCTAGTAGGTCATGGGAAGTGATTCTTCCCCTCTATTCAGCACTGGTGAGTTCTGGAGTATTGTGTTCAGTTTTGGGCCCCCCACTACAGAAAGTATGTGAACAAATTGGGGAAAGTCCAGAGGGCGACAGAAATGGTGAGGGGGCTGGGGGACATGGCTTATGAGGAAAGACTGAGGGAACTGGGCTTATTTAATCTAAAGAAGAGGAGACTGAGAGGGGTCTTTCTAGCAGCCTTCAGCTACCTGAAGCAGGGTTCAAAAGAGGATGAAGCTAGACTCTTCTCAGTGATGGCAGATGACAGAACAAGGAGCAATGGTCTCAAGTTGCAGCAAAGGAAGTTTAGAAGTTTAGGTTAGATATTAAGAAGAATTTTCTCATTAGAAGGATAGTAAAACACTAGAACTGGTTACCCAGAGAGGTGGTAGAATTTCCATCCTTGGAGGTTTTCAAAACCTGGCTGGACAAAGCTTTGGCTCAGATGATCCAGTTGGGGGATGGTCATACTCTGAGCAGGAGTTTGGACTAGATGACCTCTTGAAGTCCATTCCAAACCTAAGTTTTTTTGATTCTATGTACTGCCACCATTACTTCTGTCTTCCCTGGTCCTTCCATAGGCAGCCCTTGTGCCAGCCTCTCCATGCTCCCAGTAGCTCCTCCCACATATCTGGGGCTAGGAGGAGGGGCCACAGGGTCACCAGCACATGAGACCCTGATGGAACAGCCTCAACAATGGAGGCTGCCCTTCCTCCTGAGGTACAGGCAAGGGATTGGTAGGGGCAGACAGTGGAAAGAGCAGGGTACAGCAAAATGACATTCCACCCCCACTGCCTGTAAGTGACACAAAGCTAGACCAGTGATTCCCAACTTTTGGAGTTGGCTTCAAGGCCCTCCCCTCCATATCTTTCCTGAAGTTAGATGTAGCTCAGTAGGTTTCAGCTGGGATGCCATGAAATGCAGAAAAGTTATGGAGTGATTTTTTAGCAGTATATCTCAGCAGTGATATGATTTCCTCTGGCAGGGGAATGGGATATGTAATTCCGTACATTTTTTGCGAGGGGGGGGGGAGAAGTATTTATACCCTTTCATGTGGAACAGTGAACTGTGCAACCAATTTTACTCAGGGAAAAAAACTGTGCCCCATGTATCAGAAGTTCGGGAAACACTGTTCTACCTGTGTCCATCACAGAGTGCCTGTGAGATGCTAAACAAGCCACTTCAAGTGAACTTTTCACCAATCTCACTGAGTTCCACATTTTCTGGGTGCCCCCTTGACTGATTTGCAGATGTGATGAGTGGTCCCCATTGAGTACAGTTGCAGTTGTGGTGGGATGAAAATATATTTAAGTTTTATGTAATGCTGAGTATTTTGAAAATCAGTTTGTAAGCATGAATTCTTGTGGGTAATATGTTCTATTGGATTAATTGGAGGGTTGGCATAGACATGGGCAAGTTTTCGGGTATCACCAGTACCTTCCTCAGACCTAAGAGTTCAAGGCACCTCAGATTGGCCACACAAAATGAGTAGATACTTTTGACTCTTTACAGTCTGTCCTCTCCCCATTTAAATGTGCTGATATATCCAATACCTAAGCTTATGATGTTTATATGAAAATAATGTTTGGAAAGAGCTCAGATACTACAGTAAGGAGGGGCATAGAAAACCTATGAGGAAATTAATAATTCTCCACAAAAAGGGGTTAAAAGAGTATGCATTAAACCTGCATTGAACAAGGACATGGAAATAAAACCTGAAATAATCATTCATTAATTGGAGTATGATCCATCCCTGGAAACTTGGTGTGCTGTTCTGGAGTGAGGGGTCTTGGAAACCCAGGTGCCCAGAAACTGTGAGCCTGGACTGCTAAGAAGCTAGGAGCTTTGGGGCTGGAACTTCCCAGTGAGCCAACTCAGATTGGGGAGCCTGGAAGGCCAGGCTCCCCATCAGTTCTTCAACCAAGTGTCAAGTGGGGAAGAGCAAGTTGGTAGCAAGCCAAACAGATTTTGAAATCCTGGTTTACACTCTTATGTTATTGCAATTTGACTGCTTCCAGTATCTGAGCTAGTTTATTTACAGCCCACTTGAGTATATATAACCTGTAGTACAGTGCACATTATAGGCAAGGAGGGAATAAGCAAGGAGGAAAACAAAATCTGACACTTTTAGACCCTATCAGTAAATTGGCCGGGGGGTGGGGGGGAGGGTACACATATGATCCTTTTCTCTTAATGAACTGTTAAAGTTTTATTTTTAACAACATGTACAAGCTATAATTGTGCATGCTCATTTTCTATTGCCTTACGGGGAAAAAGTTATTCTAATCCTGGCTGTAACTTTTATTTTGTAGAACATCCATCTTGCTGTTACTCTCTTAGTGTTCTGAAAGAAGCATATACTTTTGCACTTTCTTCTCTTGCTTAACTAAATTTTTCCTGACATAGGCTTTGCTTCCCCTATATTTTGTCCATAAAATAAGTAAATAAAAACAGATGGGCTCCTGGAGAAAATGTTTATTTGTAGATAACTTATAATTAGAATGCTTTAAAAAGTTATTTAGAAAAAAGGAGGGGAAAACCAGCAGGACTCCAAAGTGTCTGTCTTGAACTTACTTCAATCTCCCACAGGTACCTTCTGTCTCTATATTACGTTCTCTGTTCCTTCACTCATTTTCTGACTGACCCACTCTCTATCCCTTCCTTGAAACAGAAGGTATGTCTACACTACAGACTGTTAGCCTACCAGGGTAGCTTTAAACGGGGTAGCATAGTTACTGATATCCATCTAGCTACCATAGCTGGGAAACCAGGATAAGCTGCAAAACGCAACTAAAAAGCTGGGTACATACTTGGGAAATTAGCTCATGCTGAGCTCTGTGCTGCTGCAGGTAGACAATTGGGCAGTACCTGAGCCAGCTAAGTTAAAGCTAGTTTGGAAAGAACTGTGGTTGTGAACCCACATTCAGATAATCTGAGAGAGTTCAATCAGGTTTATTCTTCTCATAGAAAAACTTATCCAGAGCCATGGGTAGAGGCATTTGAATACTGAGTTCCTGAAGAGTGCAGAGTTTGCAATACTGACACTGTGCAGGCTGGGGGGAGAGGGTGGATGACCTATCCACACATCTCAGTGTCCTCTGAAGGTTCCCTGTCTGCCTGGCAACAGACAGCAGCAGTGCATAGGATGACGACTCAGATGGCTGACCTAGGCTGGCCACGGTCAGCCTGTGTTTCCCTGCAGTACAATGTGGGGACAGTGAAGGGAGCATGTTTTGCTCCCTGTTGGAGCAAGCGACACACTATCTCCTGGGATGGAGACGATCCTGGAAGACCATGTTCTCTTCTGAGAGAAACCAGAGCTCTTCCAGGAGAAATGATTAAAGGAGTGATTTAACCCTGTTTCTTCCCAGGTTATTTTTCTCCTGGAATGGCCTGTATTACTCTAGGAGAAAAAGCCTGAACATTGGTACACTCATGATTTCTCTTGGGAGAGTAGCGACTCTCCCAGGAGAACTTGAATGTTTGTATGAGGCTTATGTGAGCTGTAGTCATTGCAGAACTATATTATTGACATACTCATGGTCTAGACACTTGTAGCAGGCAAACCCTCTACAATTCATCATGTGCAATGTGGAATAGTGTCCTTGGAAGCTTTTGTCTCTTCACTGTCTATTTTCATATTGCTTCTGCAGATAGCGTTTTCACCCCCTAACCTTGTACCTTTCTTTTTACCACTTCCATGTTCTAATTTGATATTGCATTAGCTTGCTATGAAGAAATTTTGTAAGACACTGTACCACAGATGGACTTATTCTTAAAACCAATATTCTGATGGAAGGGTTGTACTTTTCATTTCCTGCCATTTGTAGAGTTCTCCCTAAGAACTGTGGGTTTTGCAGTTAATACCCCACTGTCATTTCTATGTCTTTTACATTAGGCATTCTTCAGACTTGCAATCTGTACTGGATTGATTTTCAAGGTTCCTATTGCAACTCTGTAGGTTATTTATTTACTTTTAATTAAAGCTTAGGTTCTAATATAATTGTACAAGTTCAGGACTTGGGATCCTAGGAATGAATCCTTGGGCCACATACCTATGGCCACATACAGGTGTTATATTTCTATTGTTAATCCCAGTCTAGGGACCTGCCTACTGCTTCTTCACTCTCCTCCCAGCCATGGTGAGCAGAATGGAGGAGCAGCCATGTTTTTGTCTCTCTCACATCCACCTGCTCTTCAGCCTGGGTTCCTAATCTACTGAAGACACTCAGAGCAGGGGAGAGAGGGCAACTGCAGGCTGAATATTTTTGCCAGATGAAACTTCTTTTCTACCTGGGAGAATTCTTACCATCTTTGATTTCTCCTGTGGCTTGTGAGCCTGAAAGCTTGCAAAGAAAAAAGATTTTTTTGCAACTATTTAGTTGGTCTAATAAAAGATATCACCTCTGTCCCAAGAGTTTTGTGTGGCTGTGCCCTTAGACCAACACATCTACAACCAGCATCCTTTTCCCAGAAAGATTTCTACCGGTAGAAATGTCTCAGAAATTTTCACCCGTAGAAATGAATGCCTATTAATGAACTATGAGTTACTTCAGACCTGGGTCTGAGTGCACTGAATTTCTCACTCTGAAGGATCCAGACCATTTTTCCCCCATGAGTGGGAATGTGTGTTTCCCTGGGGACAAACAGATGTGCTGCTGCTTCTTGTCCTTGGGGAATGCCTGTGCCACACATGCTGTGGCATGTGGCGCACTGCCCCAGGTAGGGGAGGGGAGGCTGGGGCCAGCACAGTTGCTGGCCCCAGCAGCCTTACCTGGGGTAGTGGGGGTCTCTGGGAGCTGCAGCTGCAGCAATCCTGCAGAAGGGAGCCTGGTCAGCAGTTGGAGTGTGGCTCCAACTGGCCAGGCTCCGGCTTTGGGCGGTATGCACCGCTGCCATGTGCACCACCCCACTTTTTTAGGCACAGATTTTTTTTTACTCCAGGATCTCCTGAGGTCAACCCCCCCGCCCCCGTGCAGGGAATACCTGAGTGTGCGGTGCCGCAGACCTGTCTGCAGTGCTGCATACCACATGTCCACACTCATCTGGATGCACCTCCTATGGCTGAGCCTACTCTGTTGTTTTGTGGTAGATAACTAATCACTCAGTTAATCATAACTATCTGAGTTGTACTCAATGGGATGACCTCATCCTGGAGGGCCATCTCCAGTGGTATCCCCCAGGGGTCTGTGCTTGGACCCATGCTCTTTAATATATTAATTAATGACGTGGATGAGGGGGTGGAAAGCTCAATGATTAAGTTCACAGATGATACCAAGTTGTGGGGAAATGGAGGCACATCAGAGGATAAGATAAAGATCCAGGATGACCTGGACTCATTTGAGTCCCGTTTTTGTTTTTTGGGTGAGTGTTTGTTTTTTTTTGGGTTGTTCTCCCGCCCTGGCAGGGGGTCGGGCTAGAAGATCTATTAGGTCCCTTCCAACCCTGAAACTATGAAACTATGACAGACTGGAGTTATGGGCTGAATGGAATCAGATAAGGTTTAACAGGGAGAAGTACAGGGTTCTTTATCTGGTTAGGAAGAACCTTCACCATAACTAGACAATGGGTGGTGGTCCATTGGTTGGCAAAGCATCTGAAGGTGAATCTGGGGGTCATGATAGACCAGAAGGTGAACATGAGGCAACAGTGCTATGAGGTCACCAGAAGGGCAAATAAAACTCTGACGTGCATCAGCCAATGTGTTGCCAGTAGATCCAGGAAGGTGCTTCTCCCTCTCTATTCACCATTGGTGAGGCCACAGCTGGAGTACTGTGTCCAGTTCTGGGCACTGCACTTCAAGAAGGATATAGAGAAGCTGGAGAAGGGTACAAAGAAGGACTACCTATGTATTAGAGTAATGGAGGATAGGCCCTATGAAGAAAGACTCCAGGAAGGCACCTCAGGGGAGGACAAAGACAAAAAGGTATAAGCTGAGAGAAGGTAAATTTAGGCTGGACATAAGAAAAAACTTTTTCTCTGAAAGGGTCACCAGAATCTGGAACAATCCCAGCAGAGGTGGTGCAGTCACCATCCTTGGAGGTGTTCAAAATGAGACTGGACAAGCCCCTTGTTGAGCTCATCTGAGCCCAATAACTCCCTTCTCATGGCAGGGGACTGGACCTAATGATCTTGCAGGTCCTTTCTGGTTTTATGATTCTATAAGTTATGGGAATTATGCAATATGAGAAAAGGTTGAATCTCTGGGCTACATTAAATGTATGCATATTTATTTAAGCAAATATCCATTTATACCATTTTACCATTTATTTATTTATTTATTTATTTTACTTGTACTTGTTTTTCATTAAGTTGCATTTGGCTGAAAATCAGAAATTCATTGTATATGCACAAGAACAGCATTTTATTTTTTTCATCATATAAAACTATCTCAAATGCATTGGATACATAAGAAAAAAACTATATTTGTCAAAGGTATGTTTTATATTTGCAGTTCAACCAGACCAAAATTACCTCATTGTATAGCTATAAAATATTTTTAATTCAGTGCCATACAGAAGACTACTAAAAGCTAAATTAAAAACAAACATTGACCTAAAAAGGCGGACAATGAGGTACAAGTTTCCTATTAACACATGGATTTTCTGTTTGTTGTGAAGGCACAGGTAAAACGTCCCCTATCAGAAGGAGAGAGATTGATGGAGATCCTTTAAGGCAGGGGTGGGCAAAATGCAGCCCGTGGGCCAGATGCAGCCTGCCAAGCCATTCTATCTGGCCCACAGGACCCCTAGAAAATTTAGAAAATTAATATTAATCTGCCCTGGGCTGCCTGTCTTGCGGCCCTTGATGGCTTGCCAAAACTCAGTAAGCAGCCCTCTGCCCAAAATAATTGCCCGCCCCTGCTTTAAGAAATATTTCTGTCATGTATCCTTGAAAACAGTCTTTGATAGGGCAGTTCATGGTGTTTCCAACCTGTACATTGCAAAATAATTATCCGTTAATGTGTTTTTGAATTTATAAAGATAAACTGTTCCTACAAATGAATTTATTTTCAGTTATGCAGATATTTTTCTACTGGTACTGACAATGTGGCCCACAGCTGGTTTTATAACTGCATACTTGTATAGTAACTGTTAACATATTGGAACTTAGTTATAGAATGGTCATGGTGCATTAGATTATCTCTTCCCTCTGACACAAGATTCACAATCTGATGCACATTTGTTTTGTTTCTGTCTGCCTGCAGGGATATTTGAATTTAGTAAATCAGTTACTTAGCCTAAAGGCTTTTTTTTTACTTTTGCTGTAAAAAGCCAGTAAACAACCTTCAGTATTATACCTTGAGATGTTTATGATGAAATGTTGTTTAATGTTTAGTGTATGTGCACCCTGCTAACAGGAGCTAGAGGGAGGAGAGATTTCTTCCCAAAGCAGTTTAGGCATTATTCTACATGTCTCTCTTCTTTTCTCACCATCCTCAGTTCTGTTGGGAGGAGACACTTCCTTCCTCATACTGCAGGGTTGTGGGAAGGAAAGAAAGATTTGTTATATCCAAAACAAAAAATGAAGACTGGGTGACTGACTTCTTGCTAATGATTAAACTGGGGAAAGGTGGCACATACAGCTAATAGGCAGAGGGTGCATCTACACATGCGCTTTGCTGCAAAGTAGTTTAATTTGCTCCACAGTAAAACATCATCATTTACACATGCACCTGTATTAGAGCTAAGTAAACTAACTCCATCATAGGATAGTACTGTTAGGAGCAGTACTATCATATGGTGGAGTACTTTATGGCAGCGAAACTCTCATGTAGATGGTGACCAGGGTCAGCCCAACCAGCCAGGTCAGCCCTGCCAGCCAGGGGTGTGCTCCGCCTTGGCTCAAATTGCTGCTGTTGCAGACCTACATGTAGATGCTGTGCCCAGGCGCAGTTGACTTTGGCTCGAACTGCCCCAGAGTTTATTGTGTCACATTAATTGCACATGTAGATGCACCCAGAGTAACCTAATTTTTATACTAGATTCTTATAATGCTGCACCCTGGGCTGATTATCAGTTTGAGGATCTGGAAATAATTTTCCTATATGCAAAACTGAAAACCGGGGGGGAATTTATTGCATCTTTCAAGACTTTTTCATTTGAAGAGGAACTAATAAATGTATTTAAAGTCACTAAGAATATGGACCTCATTGCTTTCAACTCAGGATTTAAGGGTCTAATTTACAGTTCTCACAACTTTTTGATAGGATCCAGCACAGCCGGTGGGATTACAAAAGGAAGAGCCCAGTTGAAGGTCCTATAGTCAACTGAGTTTCTTAAACAATGTTCCTAGGCACTCACATGGCATGGTGAGGGATACAGGGAATGTGACTGTGTTAGTTATTTTTTATGGTAAATTCATATTATGAAATGCATCTCTTCACAGTAATGAGGCCTTCATATTTTATCACATAAAATGTACATACTTCCCCCAAAATAAGTCCCTTAAAATGAGGTTGTATGTTTTAAGTGGGAAAGCTGTTTTCTTTACCAGAAAACACTGGAGACAATGTGCATGCCATGCAGGGGCCAAGGTGGCTGCCAAGATGTGGGGAAGTCCTTTATTAACCTTCTCACAGCCATAGCCATTAGCTAAGCATGGTAGCTTGTGCCTACAACAGCAAGTGAGCTGCTGGTAGTCTCTTGATGATGTCTGTGATGTGGAAACAACACTTGATAGGAACTTATATGAAGAGCTACTTGCAATAAAGAATTAACAGTTTTGCTACTGCCCTTGCAAAGATATGGGGCCTGACCTCGTCTGCATGAGTAAGTTCTCTTGAAAACATAGAGCGTGCAGGAAATGTGGCTGCCAAAAGACAGTCTGGGTGAATCAGCCACGCTCTGTGTTCACAGGAAGACTTACTCTATCACAGTTGGTCATAACGCTGAAAACATCTTTTTTTTTCTATATTCCACTTTCCGAATACAAGGTGGAGGTTTTATATGAGGCTGTGTTGTATTTGAGAAAATACGGCACTTCTGCACCTTTTTAAAGTCTGACAAAAGGTCCCTTTGATGAAATGATGCTGAGTAAACACAATAGAGAAAATGTCTTCCGGTGTCCCTCACAATAGCTTACAACAACCTTGACTGAACTTCCACTGGCTTTTTGCTGAGTGGCTCTTTATTAGGAGACCCATCGATGTGTCATGGTCACTCTTGGTCCTGAATGATTCCCTTAAAGCTAGCTGAAGCTTTATAAGGTATGACAGACCTTAGGTTCGGTATCATCTTCCTTGTATTTTGGGGATCATTCTGTTGAGGAATCAAGGGGCAGATACCAAACTATGGATTTGATTTAATATATTTGCAACATCATAAATCACAATTAGCATTAATAATTCATTACATTAATAAAAAAACTACTTTTTGAGTTGGCCAGGAGTAAATATTTCTATTATGAATTAAAAATGCATAAAAATGTTTTTTAAAATATTGCATTTTTCAAGGCACTTTGACATGAAGGTGGATTACTAAATCTATTTAAAGACACTAGAAAGGTTAACCTCACTTTTTTCCAACCAATATGTAATTGGGACTTAGGAACTTTATAATCTGTATGTCAACTAAGCCAACAGTTTAAGATATCACTGGAGAGCAGGAGTAGGATGAGTTTCTGAGTCTGAAGTGTGGTGCCTGCAGCTAATGGCCATGTGTTGTCAATCTGTCATTTTGGTGGTAAGCAGTTGGTTCATTTTGGGAGCCTGCACCAGGGACCTGATGATTCCACATTGATATGGTGCTTTGAAATGGAGAACACCATCCTCCTTGCCACAGAAACAAGGACTTTCTAATGCTAGAACTCACCCTTAACATCCATCTTTGTGTGTGCACACAATAAGGTGCCTTAAGCATAGGAAGGTATGAAAAATAACAGAATTAATGAGATGGAATTCATTGCTTTTAAAACAGGGACAAGTCCAGTAATCTAATTCAGTATTCTATTAAAGCATTTAGAGTTGTAACTATGTTATATTAATGTCATTGGTAATAATGAACCTCTAGCTTCAAAACCAAGTGTAATTTAGGTTTATTCTCAAGGACGGTTTCTACGCAAATAGGGAAGTCTTATTTAAAAAGATGCTCCTATAATGTAATTATTATTTCAAAGATGTTTTAAATATGTTTTATAGATGCTTTAAAATGTTAGAAATTGGATGTTTGGAATGAGTCATTCCATCACCGCATAATTAAGACCGACTGGAAGTAGAATTACTTTTTAATGACCCTCTTCTTTTCCCATTGAAACCTATTGCAAAACTCCCACTGACGTCACAAAACACAGGATTAGACCCTTAGTGTGTCTTTCTTGTGTGTAATCTCAACAGTAAAATGTGGTGTAACCCTTTACAGGACTAGTGTTTAGCTAACCATTCAGTGGCTGGTACAGTGCTTGTTTAGGAGAAAAGGTTTCTGCAGTAACAGATTTTTAAAATAAGAATTGACAGATGTCATAATGTTCTATAGGCCTTAAGAGCAGATTCAAAATTGCCATTTCAGTTGAGTGGAGGCTGTCCTAAGTGCCATTAGTGTAGCCTCTGCTTTCTATCTTGAGATTATACAGTGGGAACTCCATTAAAGTTACCTGAGCCACTTTGAGATGCATACATGTTTAATTTGGCTGTACTGCCACAAAGCTAAACTAAGTATCTCAGTCTAACACCAAAGTGAAATGCTTCAGTCAGAGACTGAGACTCTCTAACTCTTCTCTCAGTTAGATCCAAAGCACAAAAAACCTATAATAGTCTTAATCAATTATCATAGTGGATAGCAACAATGAGGTAAACATTTTCAAAGCCATTAAAATGTTCACACTGAACTATGGCATGTAAACAGAGCAGGGGTGAGCAAAATGTGGCCCTTGGGCCAGATCCAGCCCACGAGCTGATTAGATCTTGCCCACAGGTAGGCACCCACAAAATTAATTGCATCTGACCTGGCTAAAATTTTAACAGTACTGGCGGCTGTCCCTGCTGCACTCTGCATGAGACCAAATCCTGCCCGCTTCTACCTGGGGAAGTATGTGCCATGCTCCCAGCCTCCCCCGCTGATGGGCCCTAGCCCTGGCCAGTGTGCATAGCTTCTGGGCAGCTGCCTGGGGAATTGCTGGTCTCCCCTGGCCTCCAGTGATTCCTCCTCCTGTCCCTGCTGCAGCACTCCGGGCAGCAGGTAGGGAAGGGAAACTGCAATGGTGACGGGAGTGGGGCAGGGGTTGGGCTCTGCTTGCAGCTCCCTTTGGTCCTGCTTTTTCATGGCTGGGTCGGGG
>NW_005842515.1:1096002-1097784 GCF_000455745.1 Alligator sinensis | reverse complement strand
TCCGGGGGGGGTGGGGGAGCAGATGGGTGGGGGCGGGGGGGGGGGGTGACGGCCTGAAGGAGCTCAGCTGCTCACAAAGTCCTCACAAAGGAATGCATGGGACAGGCAGGTTGGTTGGGACCAGCAGCAGCAAGAGCCAATGTGAGCTTGGCTGAAGCTGTGCTAGGCAGATGCAGGACAGACTGGTGGGGAGGGAGAAGCAGAAGTCAGCATGGGCTTGGCTATATGTTATAGTAGATGTTTGATTTTTATATGATTTGTTTTGGTTTTTTCTGGTTCCAAGATGGCAACCATCCTTCCTCCCAAAATGAGTAGTTCTGGCAGAAGGCAAGGGACTTTGAGTGACAAAGATCAGGGGTTAGGGGCAGGACTTCCATCCCTAAGGTGGCTACCAGGGGGTGGGGCACCTATCAGGGGATGGAGCTACCCTTGTGGCCCTTGGCATCTGTACTGGTGTCAACAAATTATTTCTCTCTACCATGAACTATAAGTAGGGTCATGCAAGTTATTGTTCTTGTTGCTGCCGCCGCCGTTATTACTATTATTATTTAATTAGCAGCTGAACAAAAAATAACAAAAGAAATTTGGTGCAGATTTGGGTTTTTGTAAGAAAGAAAAAGCAAAATAAAGTTAGCAGAGCTATTCCTCTCTGTATTTTATTCTAACAGTTCTGGGCTTAAGAAACTTATTCAGGCTGAGGGAGAACAGGTTCAGTTCTCTACACTTCATGGGTGTGTCCACACATGCAGGCACGTGCACTTGCAACAGCTCAAATAGGAGCAGCACAAATTTGAGCTGGGATATTTGCCTCAGTTCACATGCCTGGACGTGCATTTTGGTGTGGGGCAAGTTAAGCACTTGGAGCAAAATAACCCTGCCCAGCTCCTCCTGGATCTGTGGCCGGAGGGAGCTAGAGCTTGGGGCCAGCACCTGTGCTGGTCCCAGCAGTATAAAAACCTGTCCTGACAAGCAGCTCAGGGCTACTTGCCCTTAGGAGCTTCTGAGGCCCTTGGTATCCGGAGGCACTATCCCTTGTGCCAGCTGGATTGCTGAAGGAGCCCTAACCTGGAGTGGCCCCTATACCCTCTACCCACTGCAGCAGTCTGGCACTAGGGGCTGCTGCCTGGCTGTGACCTGCTGCCACCTGTGCTCCCCCCCCTTGGACCTGCGGCCCCATGTCTGTGCTCCTGCCAGACCCGGATGGGATGCCCCCACTCTGCCATCTGCGTAGCTATTGGGCAGAAGATGTGCACCTTGTGTTGGCACTCTTTGAACAGTTAAAGTGTATCCTCTTGGCCCCAAATGGCCAACAGGTCAGCCACCTCGTTTGCCATCCAGTTGAGTCCCCAGTGCTGGCCCTGGACAGGCTCCTCTGCATGGGTCTTGCCACTTGTCTCACCAGCAGAGATCCTGGTGTGCCCTGTTTACAAATTGCAAGTACTCTGATAAGGAACCCAAATTCTCCCCTTAAAATACCCAAAATAGTGTTCTTCTGCTATTAAAATGAAAGGCCACTATATATAGAGATTGGTTGGGCAATGTTTTATTGCTATATTTACAAGTGTAAAGCAATTCTGAGGTGGGGGGTTGGGGGAGTTTGTGTGTGGGTGTAGGGTTTGTGGGACTGAGGCTTGGGGGGTATGGGACTTGTGTGGGGGTTTGGGGTTTGTGACTGTGTATGTCGGTGAGGGGTTTGTGGGAGTGGCTTGGGGATGTGGGTGTTGTGGGTGGGTTGTAGGGGGACTGTGTGAGGGGGCTGCTCAGGAGGAGTGGATCCCCTGC
>NW_005842515.1:1085509-1095986 GCF_000455745.1 Alligator sinensis | reverse complement strand
AGCTGCCCTCCCATCATCCCCTGCACCCTCACAACCCCCCTCCCATCAGCTTCCCACCCCTACTTACTTGGAATGGAGCCCAGGTCCAGGTCGCGGCAGCCTGCACCTTCATTGCTCCACACGTGCTGCAGTGTGCTGCAGCATTGGGGTATGGGACAGGCATAGAGATGCTCTGGCTTACTACCAGAGCATCTGTTTGGAGGACCCAAGCCTCCAGTTGCATACCGTGCCCTGCCCCACTTTTTTGCTGTGGGCTATTTTTTGATACCTGGATATCCAGGTATCACATTTTGAGCCCTCGTTGCAAATATGCAGCACAGGGAACATTTTTTTTGTTCCCAGCATGCCCCTTGTCACGTCCCAAACTGCTTTGAGATGCGGCAAGAGGCACATGCGGGCTCATCTGAATGTGCCCCATGAGCGTATTTAAACCTGCATCTCCTTCTTCCTAGGGAAGTGTCCCAAGTTTGCTGAACATGTATTGTCAAGGTAGACTTACACAGTAAACTCATTGCCCTCACTAGCAATACCCTCAAGCAAACTGGTAATTCAAGCAGGCCGCTTCCTCAACTGAAAGCAGTATAGCAATGGCCATAAGCAGACTCATTATCTTGGGGGCAGGATAATTGGCACTGTTATTAAGCAGGCTACTCCCTGTGCCTCTCAGAGCTGGCTTGACTGCTTCTGATTCAGTATTCCTGAACTACCACAATGTGCTAGAAGAAACTGTCTTTGGCAGCAGTGAGTTTAACACAGGGGTGGGCAAAATGTGGCCCGGGGGCCAGATGCGGCCCGCCAGGCCATTCTACCCAGCCTACAGGGCCCCTGAAAAATTTAGAAAATTAATATTTATCTGTCCTGGGCTGCATGTCATGCAGCCCTCGATGGCTTCCCAAAACTCAGTAAGCATCCCTCTGCCCAAAATAATCACCCGCCCCTGGTTTAACATGTAGGTATGGCCTTAGTTTTTTCTGTTGATGCTGTTCTTTGTATAAAATACATTCACTGGATTGAAGCATCTAACCATCTACCACTAGAGGAAGAAAAGCCGTTTTCTTTATGACAGTGTAAGTATTTGTACAAAGTGAACAGCTTCTACAAAAATGTACTTCAGAATACTCTAGTGCAGGGGTGTAAAACTCACTTTCTCTTCACAGGCAAGATCTGAGTTGTGGGGATTCTTGCAGGCTGGATCTATATGTGGCATCAGAGCAAGGAATTATTGCAGCAGTGCAAGGGTTAATACAGCTATCACTTGTCCCCTGTCACAAAGTCCACAAAGATCTAGGGTGTTCATGGGGTATCATGCAAATTTTCTTGTGTTTCTTTCACTGAAATGGCACGTGTTCTCTAGTATGTGCTCTCAAAGAAAAGTCAATGTTATGCTATATTCATTTATGTCACTTTTATCACTATACATTATGTTTTGCTCTCTCTGTATATAACCTTATGATTTTGAATACTGTTTAGCCAAGAAACTGAGGGATACATACTTTAAGAAAGGGAGTGTGCAGAACTGTTAAATAGTTCTTGCCATTGTGATACAAGGATAAGGACAATTGCAACTCACAGACAAAAAGGGCCACAACTCAAAGGGGAGGCCTCCTATGGCTGGTAGAAGGACCCTGATGCATCTGTGAAGTCCGGTATAAGAGCAGCGGAGCTAAGGTTTGCAAGGATAAAAAGTTACGCCAACGCAAACCTTAATCTTTTTCTTGGGACAAGAGACAGGATAGTGGGGAGAAACGCAGGACTCTGAGGGCAGCCCATGGAGGGGTTTGTTACATCCCCACTGCCAGTGCACATCCCCAACCAGTTCCCATACCTGGGAATTCAGCAGTGGGCTCCACCTGCACTCACCCTGGCCCTGACTTCCTGGCCCTTCTGGGAGCTCCATGGACTAGAAAACATGGCGTTGGGGCCATAAATAGAAGACCTCTGCCACAGGGCATAGAATGCTGTCCCAAGAGATGGAAGACCTTTTTTTCAAACTCAAACAGTGTTTGAAGTGAGTAGATTCATATTTGTGTCTCCCACATCTTGGGTGAGCCTGTAAGCTGGGCTTCTAAATAAAAAGAAAGAGGACAGAACCTCCTTGTCCAACATTTTGGTGATTACATTTTTTTCTGGCCAAAAGTATTCAGTGAATTGGACACAGATTTGCCAGGAGTTTCAGAATTACTAAAACTACATTTTTCAGCTAATTTAGTTTCCATAAAGTTTCACCTAGCTCTAATTATAAGTACCTGTCTCTCATAAATTCTGTAATCTAAATTTTATTGCTGCCTGTGGCAATAATGTAAATATAATTTGTTAATTTGTGTCTCTTCCAACTGGTACCTAAAGTGAAAATCTGAGGAGGAGGAGAAATGAGAACTCCCTGACTTCATAACTGAGTCCAACTATTCTTTCAAATGTTTTCATGCTACATACTGCATATGTGTTCGTTCCTCTGCATGTGTCCATACTACGCTGTCTGCATGCATATTGCTGGTTTTAAAAGATACTCTTTTACCTAGTTGCCTTTCAGATGTTTCTTTTGTTTTGAAAGATTCTATATGTATGAGTGATTCCTTGTAATTAAATGGGGAATATTAACAGAAAAAATAGTGTCTCAGTCCAATTGAAATTGTGTCAATTAGGTTGTGTCACTGAGAGTAGATTTGAGACTACTAAAATATATTCTACTAGAATTATGATTCTTTGCAGGTTTTATTTGAGAGGGATGTTAAATGCTTATTTGAGAGCAATGTTGCTATATGCACATGCATACACACATGTGCACACGTGCATACACACACGCGCGCACACACACACACACGCTCTGATCCATTCTATTCAGAAGATCAAATTTCAAAATGCACAATGTATGTGTTTCGTTATAAATCTTTTTTTTAAAGAAAATATATCTTCTAGAGCTTGTATTCTTGCAGTAGATTCTACCATATTTGATTATATTGCTTGGGCTGGCTCCAGAACTTCAGAACTCCATAACGCAGCATGATGAAGTAAACTTGAGTTCAGAAATACTTACAGAAAATCTGACTATCTTATTTAGTTAATGTATAAAACACATATCTACCCTGCCTTCTTCCACAGATTTTGTCAGATAAGGACAGAGGTGTAGCATCTTAGCTGGTGAATTCATAAAGATAGGATGTGCTGGCTGTGGGGGAAGGGTAGACATGGCATCCAGAATGGATTGTTTCAGCATATTCCCTGAAAAGTCTCCGTACATGAGGAAAAAGCCCAGACTTGAGGTTCTAATCTGTTCTTGTTAAGGGTGGAAAAAAAAGATCCTACCATGTATTCTTAAATTAAATTCCCTCTTCTGCTTCTGTGGAATCAAAGTTTAACAAACGTTGGTGAAAATATCTACATAAGCTTTTAAGCTCAGGTAATTTGTTTCATCTGGCTTTTATATGTTCTTGTATATTGTGCATCTAATAATGAGCAAAGTAGCTGGCCAGTAATCAGAGAGCACAATATGGACAAAAGAGAACACTGATTTAAGGTCATTGTGTCAAATGCAGCAAAACACTGTTTATAGCAGGTCAGGCATGGGTTTACAATTAGCACTAATTACAGAGGAAAAATCAAAACAGCAGCTTTAAGGAAGGACACTTTTCACTACAAGATCAAAGCCATGTCTCTGCAGAATAGCAAAGCTATTTAATTGCACTGAAGTGCTAATTGGATTGTGAGGTGCTTTCATGTGGTTCCCCCAATTAGCCAGTCATCCCTGACCAAATCCACATAAGAGGAGATTATGAGTCTTTTGTCTACAAGGTTTTGATTGGGGTACCTGAGTAGAAGCAGTGGCGCTTTTTATGTAAATTGTGGTCTTTGGGGTCACCATTGCTAGCTTGCGAGGAATTAATAGATTTAGGGGAAAGCAATCCCACCCTATGTAACAAATCAGTTACCTGACATTTAGATATCGACAGAAGAATACATGGAAGCTACAGTTCAAATATGTATTTGTTTTGTGGCTTATTGGTATATACTATGCCTGAAGTAATTTCTGTTTTTAGTTGGTTGTTTTGATTGTTGTGAATAGTCTCTATTTTTGTTCATGAGACAAAGAATGTAGTGTGGTTTGTCTTTAATATTTTTGCAATATTTTCAGTCTTTCCTAGGTGTATTTTAAATTATTTAATATGTTTATATTGTATTTGTAAAGCTATTTTAAGTCATGTTTAGATTACTTTTATTGTGGTTATTAATTTATTAATGTTGGTAAACAGTATATTAAACCATGGGAAATAGAATGTCAAGACTCCAGTAATAAGGTTCATGAAGAATTTGTGGGAGTTCTAAAAACCCATCATTTGTAATACACTTACAATTATTTACCACCCACAAATGATGAATCCTTGAAGAAACGATTCTCAAGGGAAAATGATTCAATGACAAGTTTCTGCCTTATCTTTAAAATCCTTCCCCAAACTACAAGCATCACCTCTCTTTAATTCAGATTGTGGTTTGGACAATGTGCTGTTATTCAGTCTGTAACTTCATCTAGATTCTAAGACCTTCCACCATTCAAATCCAAAGAAAATAAGCCGTAAAACTGAGTTTTATCCAAATATCGAGGCACTGCAGTCCGAATCACCATTCAGTTTCCTTAACTGACTTATTGAACAGCAAGAGTGACATGATGTATCTGCAGAATTGCACAATGAGAAATCCCTCAGGGCAGGTCAGTAATTGCTCACATACATCCTATTGAGACTTCTCTGACAATGACTTGAGCAATATGACCTATTCTAGCCAGAGTCCACAGGGGCATCAATAAACCATGCCATCAGGGATATTTCTTCGCTGCAGAGTTACTCAGCTGGTCGGCCTTTGAGTTAGCCTATCTGGGGCATGAACATCCATGCTGGGAAGCCATATTCAAGCCACATTCAAGTTTTATGTCCTTGTTGGTGCTGCACTCATCCATGCATTCTGGAGGACTCCTTGCAGCATATCCTGTAGTTCCCATGCTACAGTAAATTGAGCTGCTCCATGATTCCTTCCCAATGAATTGTGGCAGACCTTTTCTCTCCTGTTGCTAATGAAAGGGAATTGTGAAGGGCAATGGAAGACTGTCAGTAGTGAAGGGATTTAGCCTTCCTCCGCTTTGCAAAGTGGATAGGTTATTAGCCCAAGTTAGTGTCACCAGAGTTGTAGCCTATGTCCCCATCTTAGCAGAGAGGCTTGGTTTAAAACACCTCAAAATTCTGATAACAAGGTTGTGTGTGAACAGGATGGGGATGAGAGAACTGAGAGATTGAGTTTATAATCTTCAGTGAAGACATACTTTTATGCTGTTGATAGGATGGTATTTTTGACCATTATTCCATACCAGGAAGAGATTATCAACCAGCAGAAATCAGTTTCTGTGTTATTCCCATGCCCAAACCTGATTAAAAGAATCAAGAAAATCAGGAGGCCTGTCTTGCCGAAGTTTAATTAATAGTCTTCCAAAAATAGCACAATTAGTTGATAGAAATTGTCAGAATCAAGAGAGAACTGCCAGAGTAAGGTTCACTTCCTTCTGAGGTGCTGGAGCCGTACCCTCCTACATGTTCTCATTTGTTCCTTATCCAGTTATTAATAAATTCCTTAATATAGCATCTAACATCTTCTTTCCTCACTAATTGCTAATTTTTGTGGTATTTTTTCTTGTTGAGGCTCAGTTTTTAAATGGAGCAACTATATGCAATATCAACATTACAGCATTGCAGTGCAACTGGTACATTTTTATTTAGTATTTTTACCTTAACCTCAGGTGGGTCACTTCAAAGCTATTCATGTAAACAAGATTAATAACTTTATATCAGTTAGGAGGCAAAGTAAGGTCCAAAAAAACAACTCAGTTCTTTTACTTTCTGATTTGACAACACAGAACCACCATACCTCACTTTATTGACCTATTTGTTTCCTTTCAAACTGTGGCCACAAGCTCCAAGCCTGAGGTCTCATATTACTCCCATTGTTTCTTTCCTGATCAACATAAAGGTCCTAATTTTCAGGTTTTCCTGTGCTTAATAGTTGATGAAAAATAAAGGGGTACAAATAAGTTGGGGTTGCCAAGACAGATGGTGACTTTGTCACTATCCTGATTCCTGTTGTTGTTACCCAAGGGTTTGTCTAACTTGTATCAGATTTACCAAAGAGGCCAATTTAGTAGTAGATCCTCCTGATGGACCCCAACCTGACACATCCCAGGGCAAAAGCTCTGAACTGTGGTTAAAGAGCCACCTACCCCATCATGTAGGGTTTTCCATATACAGAGGGGCATTACAGTTTGTCCACTTACCACTGCTTTGTGCTGCTAGACTACTGCAAAACAGTGCTGAATCAGAGTCTTTGTACTCAAATCAGCAAGGTATTTTAGGATGTGCTTTTACAAACCTGGATAGTTTCCTTCTCTGGATTTTTTTTTACTTTATCTTACTCTTCTTAAATTTTGAAAATCATTTACTGGTATTTTAGATGCTTTAATTCCACCTTCAAAATCTGATTATTTTGCTTCACTGTATGATTCATGATATTAGCAGAACCTTCACATAACCCCATTTTGGAACTTTCATGTGAAAATAAATTAATTATATCATTGCACACAGCAAAAAATTGTCTCTACAGAATTTTAAACTTACGGAAATAGCTAGAACAATGCCAAGTACAGCTTCTAAACAGACATATAAAGCACATAAGTTTTTCTCATGTTGCCAAGCTTATTTCTCTGTTGTGTTTGAGATGCAACGGACTTGATCTTGCAGAAGTGTTGATGGGAGTTATGGAACAGCAGTATTGAGCCTCCCAGTTCTGCTTCTGAGCATGATGCTCTGTTGTTCACACTTCTGTAAAATGAAGTAAATTGACAAAGTAGATGCTGCAGGCTGAGTCCCAGCATGTGCCACGAGGCACTGAGCAGCAGGATGTGAAAGTTAATGTTTCATGGGGATTCTTCAAAACATGTCTGTCAATGGTTGAACCTCATGACTGTATATGCTGCCACTTTCATTTAGGTACCTAGTTGTGGTCAGTATTAGGAGGAACTAAAAAACTTAAAAGTGACTGCTACTCACATAGTTTATAATTGGATTGCAGTTACATTTTTCTTTCTGCCTACATCCTGTTTCTACCCTATCACACCTTCCCTTCCATTGTCATTTAATTGATTTGTATCTAGATGTATGTTTTCCTTGATCCTGTGCAGACAGAAGCCCCTGTGTTTGGTGTTATGACTTTGACTGTTTCCTTGTCTTTGGTCACTTAATTTCCTGCAGAATTTTGCTCAAAAGATCTAATTTTGTTTTGGTTCATCATTTAGTCATTCCAGTTTTATATGTGAGCAATGCGGTGGTGATTCAGGCAGACGTTTTTATTGAACATTCTATTGGTGCAGTATTTACCTGAATCCAAAACAGCTCAAATTTAAGATGACCTCCCAACAGTTAGATTCTACATATGGAAAATTTATCAATGTATTACAATTTTTCAGGTATAGAATCTGATTATCAGAAGGTCATCTTAAATTAATTACCCCACCAGACAGTGGGGAAAGCAGGAGTGGGACAGCAGGTAGCTGGGGGGATCAGATGGTCCCCTTTCCCTCTGCCCTCTCCTTCCCTCTGCAGCCTGCCCATCCCCCATGGTGCCAACACCCTTTACTACTTGCCTCCCCTGTACCTGCCCCCTGAAGCCTCTGCTCCACACAGTCACCTCCTACTTTTCCCTTCCTCCACTCCCCACAGCCTCTGCCACCTTCCCACCACCCCCTGTCAAATGCAGCTGCAGTTCCATTTCCTTCCAACCAACCACAGAGCACATAAAAGCGTGGCCTCTGCCTTGCAGCAGTGTCCTATATTGTGAAGTTGTGCCACTGCTCATTGACTGATCATGGGACTGAGTTTCCATGTGATCTCTGCCCCAGGAATGAATGGAGCTGGAGCTGTGTCTAACAGTAAGGTCGGGGAGGAAGCCAGCAGAGTCTGGAGACAGGTGGATGCTGTGGCTCTGACTCTGGCCATGACCCGAGCTTGGGGCTTGAGTCACAGCCTCAGCAGCTGCCTGCCCCGTCTTTCACCTTGTACTTCAATCCAAGACAAGGGCTCCATCCCTCCCCCCCCCCTTACGGAATGGGGGAAACAAACTCATCTTGGATTTAAGTAAAAATGGTATTTGCTATATAATGGTATCAACAAAATACATATTTAATTTCAGTGATTAACACTATAAATAAAAGTAGCTTTTGTTGAAGACTTAACACACTCAGCCCTTCATTTAAGTTAGAGCTAGCACAAATATTTTGAGGGCTTGCAAGGGAAGCAGCATTTTATAATTATTCGTATTCTTTAGATAAAAAAGAACAGACAAAAGTTTACCAGGCAGGGCTGCACATTTATATATCATAAAGATGCAGCAAAAAACCATAAAAACTCCAAAGTGGTCTTTTTAGAATGATCCTTTACTTGTCAATTTAATTGCTCTCAAAGTACAATTGGTACCAGGGAACTACATATAAGAAATGCACCTCTAGACAAAGTACACATTGTTGTGTATTTCTTTTTTCTTTTAGTGGTCTCAAACAGAATGCTGTGACACTAATACAGTGTTAATATTTCACAATTAGAAATGCAGGAATTATCATGCCAGATGAGTGGACAGGTCTGATAAATTCCAGTGTCCTGCCTCACAGAGTATCTGGTATCAGATGCTTTACAGGAAGGTGAAAAGATCCCCAAATGAAGCAACGTGTCCAAAGAAGGAGATTCATTCTAACCTCAGGCAATCAGCTTATAAAATTTTAAAAAGCCAGGAAAGAAGTTCTGGAGTAATGTTAACCAGGTCAAGTTCCTCATAAGAAGCGCTTGCTATCCATGCTTTTTGTTAATTCTATGCCTTGTATTCACTGTAAACAGCAAATGTACATTTATACAGTAATATATTCAGAGTATACAGCATACCTGGATTAAAAGTTGCACTTAAATTTCACATGTTGTGCATTCTTATTTCACTTGTCTATCCTAACTGTCACATTAACAGGATGCTACCTGCATTAAATAAAAAAATTGATTTTTAAAAGACATACTCAGCTTTGACACAAATATATTCTACAGTTTCATGTATTAGATTTTTAGAAACTTTCTGTTATTTTTAAGGGCACATGACCATTACAGTATTTTTTTTTAAGTTGAGTTTTGGTGTATTTATGCATTTTAAGATTTAGAGCTTTTATTTATTGATAACCACATTTTAAGTTTGTTGATTCTAATGTAAGCTTTCAGGTAAGGGACTTGCATGCTTTGACCACATCATCTAGGAGAGAGAAATAATTCAATCCATATTGATTTAGGGTACACACATTCAAATCATAGAAGTAGGGACAGAAGGGACCTTGTAGATCTTCAAGTTCAACCCCCTCCCTTGGCAGGAGGAAAACTGGACTCAAATGACCCCAGTCAGGTAGGCATCAAGCTGCTTCTTAAAGACCCCCAGAGTAGGAGCCAGCACCACTTCCCTTGGAAGTTGGTTCCAGATCCTAGCCGCCCTAACTGTGAATTAGTTTCTACAGATGTCTAATCTAAACCTACTCTCCAAAAACTTGTGGCCATTATTCCTTGTTATCCTGGGGGCGCTAGGGGAAACAAGGTCTCCCCCAAACCCTTCTGGTCCCCCCCTAGTGAGTTTATAGACGGTCACAAGGTCCCCCCTCAGCCTTCTCTTGTGAAATCTGAACAAGTTCAGGTCCCGTAGCCTCTCATTGTAGGGTCTGCCCTGCTGTCCCCGGATCATGCGGGTGGCCCTCCTCTGGACCCTCTCAATGTTGTCCACATCCCTCTTGAAGTGGGGTGCCCAGAACTGGACACAGTACTACAGCTGTGGCCTGACCAGTGTCGCGTAGAGGGGGAGGATCACCTCCTTGGCCCTACGTGAGATGCACCTGTGGATGCACGTTAAGGTCCGGTTAGCCCTGCCGACTGTGACCTCGTATTGTCAGCCAATGTTCATCTTTGAGTCAATAATGACTCCAAGATCCCTTTCTGCCTCCGTGCTCTCAAGAAGGGAGTTTCCCATTTTATAAGTGTGCTGCTGGTTACTACTGCCCAAGTGCAGCACCCTGCACTTGTCCGTATTGAAACGCATCCTGTTTTTGTTAGCCCACCCCTGCAACCTATCCAGGTCTTGCTGCAGTCTTTCCCTCCCTGCTAGCATACCCATCTCACCCCAAATTTTGATATCATCAGCATATTTGAACAGGTTGCTTTTCACCCCGTCGTCCAAATCGCTGATAAAGAAATTGAACAGAGTGGGCCCAAAGACCGACCTCTGGGAGACTCCGCTGCCAACTTTCCCCCAGGTCGAATATGACCCATCCACCACCACCCTCTGAGAATGACCCTTCAGCCAATTTGCAATCCATCTGACCGTGTAGGCATCGATGCCACAGTCGCCTAGTTTTTTAATGAGGATGGGGTGG
>NW_005842515.1:1082780-1083970 GCF_000455745.1 Alligator sinensis | reverse complement strand
CCCTACTATGTCTGGGTTTGAACTGGCTATTCTGAGGGCGAGTTCCCCCTGTTTGTTCCCCATAGAAGAATTGATATACAGGCATTTAAGACCTTGCATAGCTGCGCGTGCCACCCCCCCGATTAGGAAGACTATCTGGACCCCTGTTTCTTACCTGGGCATTCCTTGCATATATCACCTGTCTTGCTCGGGTGGTGTCTCCATGTCTTCCTGCGGCCCCCTCCCACGGCGAAGCTAGTTTATAGCTTGCCGTATGAGATCAGCCAACCTGGAAGAGAAGACACGCTTGCCTTTAGGAGAGAGGTGAAGCCCATCCCGCCCCAGCAAGTCCCCCGCCCAAAAGCATGGGTCATTATCTAGGAACCCAAGGCCTGCCTGGTGGTACCAACTCTGTAAACACTGGTTGACCTCGCCAATGCAGGCCTCGTGTCGCCATCCCTGCCTACTCACCAGAAGAAGAGAGGAGAATACCACCTGCGCCCCCATTTCCTTAAGCTTGGCCCCCAGAACCTTGAAGTCCTTCATAACACGGTTAGGGTTGCCCCTGGCCACATCATTCATTCCCACGTGGATGACAACCATGGGGCACTGGTCTGCAGGTCGGATGTAGGCTGGGATCCTCTCCGTGATGTCCCAAACCTGAGCCCCAGGCATGAAGCAGACCTCCCGCATCATGGGGTCAGGCCAGCAGATGGGACCTTCCAGTCCCCATAGGATGGAGTCTCCGATGATGAGGACCCAACATTTCCTCCTGCTGGTTTTCGTTCTCTGCCCATTCCATGTCACGTGGGGAGTGGTATCATCCCCACCGGAGGCATTTGCTCTGTCTTTCTCCGTCACAGCTGCCAGGGCCTCAAACCTGTTCCCCAGGTGTACCTGGGGATCTTCCATCACTCTAGGCTTAGCAGCTCTGGATCTGGACACCTTCTGGCACTCCTGCATTGGATGTGTCTCCTGTGGGGGCTATACAGTGGGCGATCGGGCCTGCAGAGAACAGAGATAGGCATCAATTTCATCCTCTGCATCCCTGATCCCCCTCAGCCTGGAGCTCCCTCACCTGCTCCTCCAGGGCCCCAAGCCAGGCACAGGAGGGACAGGCAGGGGGACCACCAGGCCTCCCCGCCCGGGACCCCACCGAGCTCCCCCCACAGACAGGGGGGCAAGGGGCCACCGACCCCCCCCTGGGCGCT
>NW_005842515.1:1041032-1082745 GCF_000455745.1 Alligator sinensis | reverse complement strand
AGGGCAGCTCCAGGGCGAGGCCCCTGGCAGCGGCGCTCTGCGTCTGCACCACGTCTGCAGAGCTGTGTCTACTGCTCTCACTTGCTGGAAGCGCCCCTCTGGGCTGCTACCTCGTGCCCACCTTACATGATCACCGGTGCAAATGCCGGCGCGCCCTTACAGAGCACACCTGTTTGCACGCACTGTTCACGTGTGCTGCCCACGCGTGGCTCGAGAGCGCGGCTCCCTGTCGGGCGAGCTAAGAAGGCTCCGAAGGGCTTCCCCTTCAAATCCACCTCAGCTGCACTGTACCCTCTGCCCCACTTACCTTAGGGGGAATCAGCTGTTGCTGCCCCCTCTGCTGTCTCCTCAGCTACTGCCGCTGCCGTTCGCCGCCTGCTGCTGCCTCCTCTGCGCTGCTGCCTCCGCCGCCGAGGTAAGGGGGCATACGTTCGTGTGTGGCACGTGTGCACCCTGCTCCCTCTGCTCCTGATCCCCAACTGCCGGTGGTTCTTTCCAACCGTGGGTTTTAAAGCCCGTGGTTTGAAATTCCCACCGTTGGCCCTACAGCCAGTCAGGCATTCTGGCTAGACCGGAAGTGCGTGCCAGGTGCCCCACCCCCTACCAACCCTCCTGCTGGGATCCTGGGGTGGCTGGCAATACAACCCCCAAGGGACTGGCCGGAGCTGCCCCTCGCTTGGGGGGAAAGATCCTCACTAGCCCCCCCAGCTTGTCTGTGTGCCCGCGTGTGGCTCAAGAGCACGGCTCCCTGTCAGATGAGCTAAGAGGGCTCCAAAGGGCTTCCCCTTCAGATCTGCCTCAGCTGCACTTTACCCTCTGCCCCACTTACCTTAGGGGGAAACAGCTGTTGCTGCCCCCTCTGCTGTCTCCTCAGCTACTGCCGCTGCCGTTCGCCGCCTGCTGCTGCCTCCTCTGCAAATGATCTGAGAGGTTTGTTTTCCTGGTAGAAAAACTTACCCACAGATGCCTGAACAGACATTTGAATACTGAGCCCTTGGAGACCACTGAGCTTGTGGTGCTGACACTGTGCAGCCAGGGGGTCCCTGTGCATATAGCTCAGTGTGCTCTGCAGGTGCTCTCAGTTTGCCCAGAGACCAATGGCAGCAGTGCATGATGCAGCCCTGCTTGGCCGACCCAGACTGCTCAGGGTCAGCCTGGGTCTCTCTGTGGCACCATATGGGGATTGTGAAGAGAGCGTGTTTTGCCTCCAGTTCAACTCGAGCAGTAGAGTCCACTACTATCACTTGACAGGGGGAGGCAGAAACACAAAGCACCCTGAGATGCTGGAGGACTGTACTGTGGCTTCTCACAGAAGAGACTGTGTGCACACTTTCACTCTCCCAGGAGAAACCCTCCCAGGAGTGATTTAACTCTGGTTGTTTCTGGGTTACTTTTCTCTTGGAGCAGTCATTTTTGCTCTGGAAGAAAAATACTGAATGCCTATACACCCCTGGTTTCCCCTGAGAGAGCAAGGACTTTCTCAGGAGGAACTGACAGCACTTTTACACATGCTTCAGGGGTGGAGGCAATGTTTTAATTAGAGTGGTTCCAAGAGTCACTCTAATTAAAGCACCACAGTGTCTCTTGTATGGGTGTCCCCACACTTCAAAGTGGTGGAGGGGCACTTGAACTAAAGCTCATTCGACGAGCTTTATTTCAAGCTCCTCCGGCACCATTTTGAAGCACGGGGACACTGATACGTGAGTTGCGGGACACTGCTGGAGCACAGTAATTACCATGCTCCAGCAGACTTGATTAATCAAGTCTGTTCTGATGTGCTGTAATTATAGCATGTCATAATAGGCTCTGAGCTCATGTACAAGCACCATGAATGTCTGTATGTGGCCTCAGTGCTTGGCCTTTCCTGAATTGAGATTGACATCATTTGTTACACTTAAAAATGCCGAAGCAGAACTGCTGTGTTTATTTCAGATATTATTTCAAATATAGTTGTCAAAGAAACATTTAAAGTTGATGCTGCTGTTTAACATGTAAACAGTTAACTCTTCTTGTATAGAGCAGAGGCTTTGCACCAAAGCTTTACATTTGCCAATGTGTTGAAGTGCAGTTTACTCATCATCAATTTGCTGACTTCAGTTGGAAATCTTGTCCTTGTATAACCTTGGCAATTAAGATTTTTTTCCTCTTCCTTTTTGTGTCCAAAAAACATTTTAAAGGAAACTTGAAAAGCTTCAACTTAACTTGAACTATAGGGTTTTGAGGGTATTCTCTTTCTAAAGTATATGAAAAAAAATACTATTTGCATTAAAAGACTCCAGTTTTCCATGCCTTTGTACTTATCCCATCTTAAATTTTTCACATTCTTGATGTGGATGGACATCATTACTATACCAGTTTCAACACTTCAGATCCTGTTAGGTTCCAAAAGCAATGAAGTCAGTGGGCGATAAAGTGGGCAGTGGTTCCCAGAAATAGTCTTTTGTTGGAAAGACCTTAAGGATGAGTATCCTTTTAGGTTACATGAGATAACAGCCCTTTTAGTTATCATTGCCCTTTCTTTCCCATTTGTTGAATAACTTGAAAAAATCAAAATGGTTATAGATCTCCAGATAAAACATATTAAAAAGAAAAAAGGTTAACTTAGGTTTCTAAAATTTGACTTGTGAATATACTTGCTTCCAGTATTTTTTTTCCTGAAATGTGTGTTTTGAATCTTCAGAGGCATGAATGCTGACTTTTAATTAGTGCATATGGCTGGTGAAGAGCTGGTCTTTGTGGGGTTTAGTATAGAGGGAAATGAAGAGCAAGGATCTGAAGATCTCAAGAAAAAAGCAAGCTTATTTTCATTGAAAGGATAAGATATGGAATAAATAAGGCCTAGCTGATACTCTATCATTATGAGGCAAATTTTTGTTTAAAATAATAAATTACAGTTTTGCTACAAGTCAGCACATTTTTCATGGAGAAGGGCTGTTGGTGACACTTTCTAAAGTGCTGCAACATTTTGCTAATTTAAAAAGGTCTGCCTCAGATCGATTGCGACCTTATCAATAGGATAGTCTCATTCATCTCCTAAGCAGACTGCTGTCACGTTCTACTATAATAGCTTTAAGCTGCAGTTACTTCTTTTAGAAGATGCAAAATTTTGTAATGCTTTGAAATGGGTCTGGCAGAGTACAAAGTACCATTGTTTGGCTTCCGTCAAGACAATAGGTTTTACTACAATGGTCAAATTATATTCTTAAAGTATAAATGTAACTGAGCAAATTATAAATACTATGACAGACTAACAAGTAGAAACTATTTTGTTTCCTATAAGGAAAACATATGTATATAATATATTAAATTCCTGTTAATGAATTTCTGTACACATTGGTCATACCCTATATACTGCAATTTACCAATGTTTTCTGATTATAGATGGCATCAGTAAACACAGCCTGCAGCTATGGTTGTCTGATACTTAAATTTAGAAACTGTTTTGTGTTGCTTATAACTTTGTCCAACTGAACCCATTTAGACTGAATTTTTCCTTGTTATATGTAGGAAATCTACAAGCTACATCTACAATGAAATCTACAATGATATCTGCCTCCAGTAACTTTTTGAAAGTTTTAGCTAAAATGGCTTAGGTGTTTCCAGATGAAAATCCACTGTTTTATTCATCTTAAAATTTCCTAAAATTATTTATTGACTAACCCTATTAGCCCTTGCTTGCACATTTGTGTTTTGGAACAGTGTCTTGAAATTTGGTGGGTACTTGGAATGGTTTCCATGGTACAATGAATGCGCCTTTTGCTATCCCAATAAAAATTCACACAAATTTGGTCACGTTATAAGCTTCTGAAAAATCTCAGCTTGCTGACAGAGAGTACGTTTGTTAGTTTGACAGCTACATTCTCCCAAGATTTCATCTGTACTGAGCATGCTCCATTTCCTCACAGCTCCTGCATGCACAGATCATCCCCAGAGAATGCCTGAGCGTGATTCAGCTTAGAGCTACAAGAGCTTCAGGCTACATAGGGCAATGTATTTGGGAAGTAACCATGCAGTTAGTTTTAGTTAATAATATACATGAGAGTAGAGCATAGAGAGAGAAATGTAGTAGTTGCAGATGTGAGGGATAAAAGCGGCAGAAAGGAAATATCTGTGACTCCAGGAGCCAGAACACTTGAGCCAAGAATAGATTGGGTCTGGGCAGGAGACCCAAGGGAAAGGTTAGACTAGGTACAGAAGTTAAGTGAGGGATAGGTCAAGAACCAGGAGGAGGATAGCAGCAAGGAAAGGATGGGACAGGACATAAGAGGGTGTCAGATGTGAGAAGATGGGGACCGATGAAGGCTGTGAACACAAGGACAGAAAGGTTTGTAAGCACTAGTGAATATTCCCTAGAAATCTGTAACTGAACTATGAAACCTCAGCATTCTTACATGTCTGGCTGTCCTGTGGAATACTTGGGCAAAGATCCCAATCCTGCCATGACCCATGGAGGATGCAGGGTCCATGTCAGTTCAATAAAAATTTTTTTTTTTTTTTCAGTTGTGAGGTTTTAAAAAAATTAATGGAAATTACATCTTTTAAAGGACAGTAAAATAACATTAAGGTGAGAGACAAACACTCCAAAAAAAGAAAAGCCTAAGTAAAGTTTGCAGTATTAATATGATCCCCTTGTGTATTATAGGATGGCCTTGAATTACATGACCATATTTTTTCCCTGCCTTTTACAGGATGGATTGTGCTCTTGGAATGGACCAGGGTTGGGTTGCATAGTCAATTATGGCTTTGTCTGTAGGATTACTGGCTCATTCATTGCCAAAATTGTAAAGTATGTCTTGAATAAGATGCAGGACTGCAGGGAGGGAAAGAATAATGTCAGGGTTTAAGGCAGTTGGTCCCTGTCTTAGCTAAAGAGTTCATGCATACTGCTGGTCAAATTGCATACATTTCAGAGGTAAATTGTGGATGTCCTTCTTCTGGGTATCCAATTAGGTATACTTGGGATCTGATTTACAGAACTACTGGACATTCCCAGCTGCAAGTGAAGTCAGGGGGCGCTCTGTTTTGAACATATAAGGTGTGTCCAGATGAGCACGCATGCACTATGCATGCAGAAATTTGCTGCACTGCTAATTAGCAGTGCAGAAGGATTTTTTTTACACCAGGAGATCCTGGTCAGAAAACCCAGAGCAGAAATAAGTGGGGTGGTGCCCAAAACTGGAACCTGGTTGGCCAGAGCCATGCTCTGGCTGCCAGCCAGGCTCCACGCACCCAAATCGCCATCGCTGAAGCCCCAGGAAGATCCCAGGACCCCAAGTAAGGCTAATGGGGCCAGCCCAGGTGCTGTCCCCAGCCTTCCTTACCCCTTCTGGGGCAACTTGCCATGCACCAGAGCATGCATGAAGGTGTATTCCCCAGGGACAATTAGCAGTGGCACAAATATGTGCTGCTGTTATTTGTCCCCAGGCAAAGCACTTTCCTGCCCGTGAGGACATGCCCATAAAGTACAGTAGAAATCAGGTCACTGACCTTATTCAAAATATTATTATATTCAAAATAAACATTTGAATATGGTCACTGACAATTATTTGACTGTTTTGACAATTCTTATGTATTTGTGATTGCCTACTTCATCAGTAGAAACTGTCACATGTGAAAATTTATACCTCTCCAAGTTTCTGCTCTGTCCTGCCTTACCATAGAAAGCATTTTTTTTTATGCTCAAATGCTCTTTTACCATAGAAAGTGCTTTTTTTTTTAAACATCTGCAGGCAGCCTACAGTGTTTAAATGTGAAGTAAATAGCGTGGGATCGCACATGAAACTCTGAGGATTAAAAGTAAATATTGAATGCCTACCCATTCAGTAATCACTACCCATTCTTTACATTTAGTGAGGCTGAGGTCCAGTTGAAAAAAATAGGATCAGGTAGTTAAGCACGATCATAAAGCCACAAGGAACCAAATAATGACATCTGGTCCACATGCTGCTTTTATTTCCCATTTGTATGACCTCTAAAGAGTGGCAGTTAACAATAACATAGAGGCACTGGGATTTAATGTTGCAGCATGAGCTAGGTGGAAGATACAATTGACATTTTGACCAAATTGTTCTTTTCTTTCTTTTGTACCTTCTTTGACTGCTCTTAGGACAAACCACTATATTCCTATGCTTTACTGTTTAGTTTTCAGAAAAAATCTCATTAAAACTGATTCGTAGCATCAAGAAGTAAAGGTAAATCTCTTGAAACAGTTTTTTTTTTCCCCATTCCAAAATGGTGAGAAAAAGAAAAAGAGGGGATGGGTTCTTATTTTATGTAAAATGCTTCTATATTAGCCTCTGGTGCCTCAGCACTACAGTATATTTGACTTTTCAAGCAGAGCTGAAATAAAGATATAAAGGGGAAGGTACAACAGCGTGATATTTACTGTAGTGTCTCAGGGAAAGGAGGCACTGTCAATGCCTTGAAAGCTTTAGAAGGGCTATTGCTGTAGTGATATAATAATGGGTGCTTCTATAATAGCTATATGAACTGTTTTATAGTTTGTTGCCAAAATTCTACCAGGTCTTCAGACAAAGGCCAATACAAGAAAATGTGAAGCCTTTTATAGAACATTTGTAAATGAATAGTGTTCTGTTCACAGTAATAATGTGTAATTCCATATGTACATTTTTTTCTTAAGTATATCCATGTGCTTTTAATGGCAAAATAATTAAAAAAAAAAAAAAAAAGCTCCTTTAGATCTGTAAAAATATGGGCTTTAGTAAATCAAATACTTTAAGTGTTCAAACTGTGCTACAATATTATTTTTTCATCAACTACTGATACAACTTATTTTAAGGATTTCCATCTATTGCCTATATGTGGAAAACAATATGCCCAGCAATTTTAATTTGCAACAAATGACACTATTTATTCTTTGTTACTATTTGCCAAGCACAGACACAGTTCAAAATAAGAAATAAATCTCATCCTTATTTCACCTTTTCTGTCCTGCTTTCATTTACTCCTTTCAACTTAAGTGTTTCTTTTGTTTCAGTCTCCTTTTCTCTGAGATTTCAGTTTCTTTCAGTTGCTCCTATTTATTTGTGATCAGGACCATTTTTCCTCATACCTTTCTTTCCTCTTACGTGAATTCTTCTCTTCCTTGTTAATAGATGTTATATACTATTTTGTTTTTGCTAGTCTAACACTACTAGCACATGTGATAAAAAGATCTGGATTACCTCTAATCCCATGTGAAATCTGTGCTTAGGCGCCCAAAGGTCAAACTCTCGCTAAATGCCAGTACAGCACTACGTATTGTAGAACTATCAAAAGAAATGCCCTCAATTGAAGATGACGACATGAGTAAAATAATTGATGAGTGCAGGCTAGATGCAAAAATCTGATTTTGATACTCTAATACGTTAAGTTTTGTTTTCCAGTTCAGTCTAGGATAATGTAATTAAATTCATTTCTAATGGACATGTCATTGCAGGCCAAAATTTAATGAAATAGGTACCTAAAGTTAGCCTCCTAAGTCCACAAATAGCTTTATGAATGGTACAGATTTCAAAAGCACTCATCATCCTGCAGTTCACAGAAACCTCATCAACATCTGCTGAATACATTTTAAAAATCAGGCCATTTATTTAGATGCTTAAGTGCAATTTGCTTTAGCATGACTGAAACATCTTGTCTATAGCATCTATATACTGCTGTAAGGTCCACACCTCCTGCTTATTTGGCTCAAGTAGATCTTTAATAACATTTATAGTTCTTGGAAGAAGTTCCATGAGTATCTGGAGGTTAGACTTCTTACTTTTATAATTGAGGAATTTGGTTGGGGAAGGGAACAGAATATAATATTCCCTGATAGAAAATACCCTTTTTATCAGCTCTCAAGAGATCTAAGTAACTCTTAGCTCCTTCCCTGAGTTTCTTCTTAAAGAAGTGTTTGAAGTTGGCATATCACATCTGGTTTACCACTTGAAGAAAAAATTGTGTTTGTAATAGCAAATCTCATCAGGCCTAAAAATAACTTGCTTCTTTCACTTCTGAAGTAGGCAGCCTGGTTTTAATATAGCTTATTAGCAGGGCAACTGCAGTATGATCCAGTTTAGTTGTGCTCAACTTCTGGCCCACGGGCCAGATGTGACCTCTGGACCTGTCATTCGGCCTGTGGGTCTCCCCACAGATCCAGAAATTTGAGAGTGGAGAAGCAGTGGAAGTATAATTTGCCATTCCCATGATGCCAATTTTCTTGATCCACAGGAAGCCCTGTGGACCAGATGACATGGCTTTGTGCACTAAACTATACCCATGCATGGCAGGGCTGGCATGGTCTTGCTCTACAGCTACATCTAATAAGCAGGGTCTGGCCACATACAGGGCTAGGATGGTGCACCGGATCATGCCCATGGAGTGACCCTACATACAGACCCAGCACTGGATTGGCCTGCGGACTGATCTGTGGGACCAGAAGGGTTAAGTACCACTGGTCTCGTTGATAGGGCAGTGGATCAAGAAGTGGGTTCTGTTTCTTAATCAGACTGCTTCTCTTTCTGCCCTTCAACCAAGCCATTGCTGCTCTCTCTGCTTGTGTTTCATTGACCACCTATTGTTTGTCTTATCTACCATATTTAAAACTTGTTTATGGTGGTAGGATCAAGGCCATAGTATTTTAGGTGCTGTGCAAACAGATGAGCAGACCCATGACAAAAAGATAAATATTGACCAAAAGCAACAATGTGCTGAGGAATATTCTTTAGTTACTCAATAAACATTTTGTTTTATTTCATTTTCAATCTCCCATTTCGTCAGTGTGATTTCATTTGTTTAGTTCCTATCAAGTTGTTTAGGAGTAGCCTATCAATATATGCATATAATGCATGGGGGATGGGGGAAATTGGCTTTAGCTTTTACTTGCAATCCATTGAACTACACTGAATCTAATTCAAACTTAGAAGTTCTAATCAAGTATAACCTGCATCCAGTGCCACAGCAAGGGAGGGGAGGGGAGGGCAGGAGGGGGCGAGCAAAGTGACCGCCCTGGTTATCAAAGCAAAGGGGCTCCAAGAAGCACTGCCCAGCTGGGGTGGGGCATGGGACAAAGCCACAAGCTGTTCGTTTGGGTGGTGCAGGGACAGGGGAAGGGCAGCTCCCACCATAGCATGCACTCCCGGGCAAACATGGGGGGGTGCCCCCCGGGTCTGTGCACAGGGCGTGGACAGGCTGCCACTGCGGGCTTTTCCCTGGATGACAAACATCATTGCACATGCTTTTGTGAACTGAAGTTGACTTCATCAGTTGTTGTGAAAGGAGGTGCAGAAAGCAGAGTATAGAAAGAGGAGAAAAACTAGAATACAAAAGGCAAGGCAGCAGGGACAGTACTGGGAGAGGCAAACAAACAGGTAGTAAAACTATAGGAAAAAAGGAGTCATGAAAACTAATCCAGGTAATGGGATAAGAATCCATAGTCCCTGTTTAAACCATACTTAGCACAATCCAGTCTGTGGGTGATTTCTTGTTCCATACTTTCCCATTCAGATCAGTTTTTAAAAGTTTGCTAAGAACAGTCACCCTCAGATCAGCAATGGAGTATGCAGGGAGATTCTGCCACAAGTTTGCACATCTTTCTGCAGCTGTTGTCAGAGGGGTGTTCATTCATTCTGTCACATAGGGATCACCCAGTCTGTAGACAGCAGAGGGGGACTGTACCTAGGTGATGGCATACATGACATTGGTGAAGTTGCAAATAGATGAACCTCAGATGTTATAATTCATATTATTTGGTCCAGTGATGATGTGGTCTGTATTGATGGTGGGTCATAGAAGACATCTGGATCTGTTGCAAGGGACGTGTTAGGTTCATTCATGCCCCAGAAATTATCTCCTTCATGGTATGTTGACCATTCACAAAGACAAACTTCCCTCCATTCTCTACAGTCATTTTATTATTACCTATTATGTTAGTATTTTAGTGACTAGAAGCCCTACTCATGGACCAGGATCCTACAGTAGTAGGCACAATACAAGCATAGAATAAAAAGATGGTTCCTGTGCGAGTTTACAATCCAGCTAAAAAAGAGAGACATCAGGTGGAAAGAGACAGAGTAGGGAAGACAAGTGAACAGTAAAACAACATTGCTTTTCATACTAAGATACTAGGCATGCACTAGGCATGTCTAAACTCCATGGGAACAGTAAGAATATTGTTTTTCATGCTACGTGATGTTCTTAACTTCCCAGCTGGCACAGTGTGCTGATTAGAGGCAGAAGGCAATATGTCTTTGGTCAATGAAAGATAAGATGGACAAGTATGTGTTGAAAAGGGCCTAGAAAGGAAAGAGAGAAGTGGCTTATTTTTGATGCATGGGGGAAAAGAGGCTATGGCACAGTCCATGTAGCAATCTAGGAAAATGATCTTTGCAGTAGTGTATACATTTCTTCTATGTATAAAAGGCACATCCACATGTCATAAAGCAGTGCTGTTCACAGGTAGTCCAAGTTTCTCAGAGTGAAGGAAGTAGTACATTGTTGATCAGCTCTGCTGAGAAACAGAACTAACTATTAGGGTATGAAATAGGTGGGGGGAACCATAGCTATACCTGTGGTTTCAGGTTAGTGTATGCAAAGCTAATCTCTGCAGGGTGCTGCTCTGTACTATATAGACGTGCCCAAAACATCTGATTTGAAAGTCTGATATTTCAAAGGACTAGAAACAGAAGTTTAATTCCACTGGGAAGGGGAAGTTCCTAGCTTCACAGTGAGGCCTAAGGCAGGATTTGTTTTAAAGCAGCATTTGCCTTAAAGTCCCTTAGACTGCCTTAGACCTTGAATTTTTACTATTTTTAAATTTGTAAAAGTTCTTTTAGGCCATTTTTAGAAATTTGTATTGTTCTCACTGAGCACATGCAGCTGGATGCATAGTAACTAAGGCAGGGGCGGGCAATTATTTTGGGCAGAGGGCCGCTTACTGAGTTTTGGCAAGCCATTGGGGGCCGCATAACAGGCAGCCCAGGGAAGATAAATATTAATTTTCTAAATTTTTTTATGGGCCCCGCAGGCTGGATGGAATGTCCTGGTGGGCCACATCCAGCCCCTGGGCCACATTTTTCCCACCTCTGAACTAAATGGTTCATTAGGCCATTACATTTTTAGATCAACCTAACTAGTTTTAGATCAATCTAAAAGCCTGTCTGTGGATTTGGAGAGGTTAAACTGGACAAAAAATAGTAAGCCCAATCTAAGTTCATCCAAGAAGGTGAATTTAAGACTGAGAATGGGTTAATCCAATCTATTGAATGCTTGTATGTGTTCGGAGCACAGAGCCAGGGCTGGGAAAGCCCAGCCGTCCACCCCAGCTGTGGAACTGTGCTCTTCTACACCTTCCACTTGACCCTGACTGTTTTTAACCTCCGTTCCCCCACCCCAACCACAGATGGACAGCCTCCCTGAAGATTCAACAATTTCCCACCCCAAAGGTCTGCCAGCCCCCATTAGCCCTCTCCCCAATCCCACCTACTTCTCCCCTCGCTCTGAGTTATTTACACTGGGTTCCCACTGTGGCTCCTGGTACTGGCAGATGTCTGAGGTGTATGAAGTACAATCTAATAACATCTTTGAAATGCTCTAAAACATTAAAAAATTTCTGCAACATATATATAGAATGTATTATAGCATAGTACAATGGTGTTACCAGCACTCATTTGAGATAACTCACTTGTGCCACTTGTAAATAATAAATTGATGAAAAACTCCTGAAAGTAAACCCTTTTCCTGTTTCCATCTTCATCTAAATCACTACTTTTTACATTGTCCTAAGCTACACATGTGAATGCAGCTGGTATGCAACTGTTAAGGAAGATTGTATCAGGAAAATTTCTTACGCACGTATAAAATACATTTGTTTAAAACTTTTTCTCCTTGACAAATTGATTCCAAATTTCCAAAAGCTGCATCTGTAACCTACAGATTATATCCCTGCCATTTCCTGGTTTCACTATCTGTGTCTTGCCTTCTAGTTGTTAAAGAAAGTCAGGATTTTTAGACAATGGAAGAAACGTTCTTTGAGCTTCAAAACATTTTCATCCAAATTTTGACTTAAAAATTTCCTTTCAATAAGGAAACAGACCTGTCAAATTTCAGCATTTGTTTTTGATTTTTTGTGATAATCTTTGTTCAGACCAATTGTACTGGACCTTGTGTCTTAAAACTTATCTAACATGTCTCCCAACTGTCCAGCTGGTCCAATCAAAAGTATCACCAAAAAATCTACTCACATATTTCCTGGACCATTATGGTTACAACAACACTCCAGTGATGCTAAATATCATGAAGGATAGAAGATTGAGAAAAGAATTAATCAACTGTGACAAACTCTTGTAATAGAAAATTTGTAGAGTCTTAATTATAGATATTATAGTATATTCTGCCTCTTACCCCGTGCATACATGTACACCTGTGTGTTCAATACGAATTAATTTACTGATAGACCGCAACACCAATCTATTTTTTTTAGTATTTAGAAATTTATAAAGAATTTTAATGAAGAAAAGGTGGTGACTTGGCAGAAATCAACAGGATATTCAATCTGAGTAGTAACATGGAAAAATAATAACAGCAAGAGTGATAAAAAGAAATGAAGGTGGCATCAGTGGTGGAGAAGACAGCTTGAAAAAAGGCAGAAGTTTAACTTAGAGGAGTTAGATGCAAACTATATGAAGAGGCAGTAGAAGAATTTGATGATATATGCCACAGTTTAAATGTCTTGAACAAACCTTATATTATGTCAGTACACATAATATGATCATAATAATCATAGATAAATGGCCAAATACAAAAGGTTCTTCTATTGTTTTACATGTTCATTTGTGCTTCCCCAATAAGACAAAAGTAGTTATAAATATCCATGTGATTATGCAGGAACAACCCTTTCTCATTTAAGGGTTATTTTATATTATTGTTTATTAAGACCTCCACAGTGTCAAGACTTAATCAAAGTAATACAGACAGAAAGTATGAGTTCTTAAACAGACTGTACCCTGAGCTAGAAATGAGACTCACTTTTGCCCACACCCCCTGAACTCATGGTTGGCTAGTCCATCCTGCTAGCAGTATCACCCGTGTTTAGCTTGTTGCAGGGCAGAGGTCTTACTGGCTTTTCCTGCTCTTTAATATTACTTAAAACTGTCCATTCTTCAAATAGGTAACATACTGCTATAATCAACCAGCATTTCTCTCCTTCTCTGGAATAACTGTCACAGACAAATAATCATCTACTTCATCCAAAAATTGTGCGGCGTCTCAATGAGCACACAATCTGTACCAATGAGCAGTCAAATTAATAAGAATTGTCCAAGTCTGTTAAAATGTCTATTTGTATTTGTATTTTACATAGACCAAATGTAGCAATATCTTAGTATTTTACATGTCTTTGATTACAATATAAAAATTTGATCTAAGTACGGAAAGCAAATCCAATATAACTGACCCACAGCACCATTAGAAGAATGATGAAAATCTTGTAGAGTAAATGTTAGGGCCAAATTATAAGGAACTGAAACAAGGAGGCAGATCTAACCGGGATGTTGATGGACTTGATCTTTGAAATTCAATCCTGTTAAAAACATCTGAAATAAAGGCTCTGGGTGCCTTCAGCCCTACTTTTGGGACACTAAACTTAAGAAATCTAAGAGAAATATAGTGAGGTTAGCCTAAAGAATATTCATTTTCTAGGTGGCTGTGTCTTGGCCACAGGCCTGCAAGTAATATCACACACACACACACACACACACACACACACACACGATAGATATATAGATATATCTATATATATATGTTCCTATATGGATGTGTGTGTGTTTTTATTCAGGGTTTCTGATTATCCATAGGCCTGATTCAAAGCTGCTGAAGTCAGTGGAAGAACTTAATTAACATGTTTGTTTGTTTGTTTGTTTGTTTGTTTGTTTGTTTAAAGATTGAATCTGTCTCCAAGTGCTCTTGTGTTATAAACTGCAAGAACAAAATTAAAATGCTTGCAAAACACCAAATTCTCTTGTGCTCTACAAATGTGATTCCCCTCAAAATTATACCTTTGCACTTTGCAGATGTGCCAATATAGGTGCCTTGCAGCATGTCCTAAATGTCCATAAATTGGCTATTTCAGTCTGGGGGAACAGTTTATTATAGAGCTGAGTGCTCCTCAGAGAATGCTGTATGGCTGCCCTTCTGTCTAAATCAAGGCAGGGTCCAGCTTGGGTGCCTTTGCTAGTAGAAATGGTATCAATATGTCTTTTAGATCAGGTCCTTTGTGAATGGGATGAGACAAAAATAATACCAAAAATATGTGCTTTGTCTTGCTGTATTATATCATATATGGTAGGATTTTTATATCACAGATGGCAAAGTCATGGGTGAATTATGATTTTTTTTGTGAAGAAGTAAGTTATATCTCATGGTTTCTCATTTCATGTATAATTCATACTACATCAAACACTGTGAATGCAATGCTTGATTTTCAAAGTTTTAGAGATACTGCTTTATTTTTATATACATATGTTTGGGTTTGTGTGTAGTGTATCTGGGATTTTGTCCTATCAGGAAATTACATGGCTGTTTTTTTGGGGGTTTTTTTTAGTTTTTTAAGGTGAAATACCGAATTTTGTAATTGGTTAACTCTAGGGTTCGATGCTGTGTTCCTAAATATTTTATAGAGCACCAAGTTAATGAAATGCATACTACCTACTGCCCTAAATTTTTGTGCTGAGTGTAAGTATTGAAGACACAAGGATTCCTCCATACTAAGGAATCTTCAGCTTATAATATATAACAAATGTATGACTCTTGTGCCTCTCATTTTGCAAATGTGCTATATTATGGGAGAGAATCTGGCCTTGTATGCATACTATACTTCTGGAGTCATGCTTTATTAATTTTTACCAAACCTTATCAATTGCTTATTGCCAGCTATTGAAAGCTAGTGGACCATTTAACAAGACATACCTAGGACTCAATGACATAATGCAGCTACAGCCCTACAGGCCTGAAAGTATCTAAGAACAGCACCATCATTGGTGGAATTATGCATCGTGAGCAGAGAATTATTCTCCAAGTTGTCTAGTGCTACACTCAGAGCCGACCCTAGGGAGGTGCAGGACTCAGGGCAAATCAGCCTGTGTGGGGGCCCCTCAACACTGTGCGGGGCCATGGTACCCCCGCAAAGGGGAGTGGGGTCTCTGTGCTTCTTCCACGGTGCGGGGCTGAGCTGCCACCTCAAGGTGGGCTCCGTGGGAGAGGCCGTGGCTGCTCTGCCCAGCTCTGCAGGGCTCTCCAAAGTGCAGGACCCAGGGCGGTTGCCCTGATTTGCCATACCCTGGGGTGGCTCTGGTTACACTTCCTACTACGAGGGTCCTTTTGATCTGACTGGATACAGGAAAAGTAACAGGAATTAACCCTTATATGTCTTTCCCTCTTGTTTCCCCTTGATTCATTTATTGATTATTTTGAAGCACCATGGACTCTCAGGTGAGAAGACCATGTAAGCCTCCAATAGGAGGGACTGCACACACCCTGGGCCTCTTGCAGACTGCGTGATTAGCAGAGATTCATGCTGTGCAACACTTCAAAGGCCAGGCATAATCTGTCCAATAATATATACACTGGTGTTATAATATGTGGAGACAGTATTCTTTCTCGCAAAGGCAACTAAAGGGGTTGCAGATATTAAGCTTGGAATTATGATTTTCAGCCTAAACCTGCTTCTATCAGGTAAATGGCAAAATTCTCATTGATGTCAATGAGAGCAACATCAAATTTAGATGTATGATGATAACACCAAAATAGAAAATGCTTACTAATCACAATAATATAAAAACCCTGAGTATACTAAGGGTTTTAGATTAGGGAAGGGATACTTCAGTTTATTGTAGCAAAGAGCTATTGTTTTGTTCTGAGTGTTAGAATAGCAAATTGTTCTTAGTGTTAGAATAGCAAAAAGTCATGGCCATGACAGTGTTTTATGGCACATGTGAGTGGAATATGAGTTCTTTCTGCATGACTTTAAATATGTCAAGAGGAAAAATTCAAGCTATTAGTTCAGTTAAGTCACATTATTTTTGTTTCACATGATGTATACATTTTTAAGCACATTATGTTGTTAAAGCTAGTCTTTAGCCCCTGTTCTTTTGCAGTTGCCCATGCTGACAGAATATGCGGAAGCATGATTCACTGCAGAGAATTATGTAGACTTGATTTCACTGCAGGGAATTATCATTCTTCTGCAGTAAAATTATTATTTAGATATGAAAAGTAATATGTCATGATAAAAGTCTTATGATGCAATCTCCTGTTGTTCTGGTAAATTATGAATAAAATCATTTTAGACATATCTTAACTGACCTCTGCTAAGGCAAATCAATTTATCTTTAAAGTTAAAAAAATGTAGATATTTACATTTGGAAATGGTATTTAGTGACACTTACTTTATGGTAAATAAAACATCTGTATCTCTGTAACAGTAAGAGACAAGCACATTTTACTGTTTACAAAGCTGATACAAAAATTAATATCCTTTGCCTGTTTTTTTGCATAACATAATAGTAATCCTCATGTTTTGGTAAGAATACCGATTTCTTTCGTATTATATATATTGCATTTGTAAGCACGTAAAAGGGAAGTTTTACTGACTGTAATCCTTTATGAGTCTTTTTGCAAGAAAATGTAAAGGGCTTGCACAAATTTTTTTCTCCTTTTTTGAATAAATTGTAGTTAGATGCAATTAAATGCATAATGCAAACAAGCCTGGTCACAGATTGATGTAGCTGATGTAGATTTTTTCGTCTTTTTTGCTAATTTTATTCTTGCTTCTGTAAACAGGAGGCTGTTTGCAGGCATTTAAGGCTGCTTACAGACATTAAAAAAATGGTGCTTTACTTTAAACTCAGTGCATTCTTGGGCTGAACCCTGCGTATGCCAAAAAGCGGTGGACTTGTCTCACCTGACATCTGTAAGGATCAGGTGCTTTAGTGGGGCTTTTTGGTGCTTTTATCTAATAGCTGATTGAATCAACTTTAGCTAAAAGCATCAAAAAGCCCGATCTAAACAGACGCCTCAAAGTCAAGTCAAAGTAATGCGCTGTTTCTTCCAATAAAGCTCAGTTTTTGGTTTTTTTTAACATCTGCAAGCAGCCTTAATGTATTAAGAATACAAGAAGTTCTGTATATAATCTAATTCATCATTAGATACACACATTGACCTGAGAAGCATAATCTAAGAACAGAGCTTTTTAAATATAGTTCATTCATCTTCTGTATTATAAATAAAAGTGGAAAGAAATGGAAAGTTAGCTGTGGTGGCTCTGATATAGAGGCATTTTTGCTGTAGCATGCAGTACTTGTTTATTCTTGATTTGTTGATCTAGAACCTGAATTGGCAAAACTTTATTGATGTAAATTGTCGCATTCAAGCTCCATGTGTTCGGGGGTGGCATATGAAAAAAAGGTTATGTGCATCGATTAAGTAAATTCACTTTAATTTCCTGCATATAAAACCTGTGTATTGATTAGTTATACTTAGAATTGTAATCTTATTTTACCAGGTGGGTGGGACATAAATTATTAGTCTAAGGTATCCCTGTTGTATAGTATGTTGGGCCTTAGTCATTTGTCATTCCCTAGGTCAATGGTGGAAATTAAGAATATTCTCTGATATCTAGCTGGGCTTTTGATCTGGTAGGATTGATACTATAGCCTCTTTTCTCCTCATTGGTTAAACAAGCATACAAGTCAAGGAAAAATAAAAAAAAACCTATGGACTTCTTTTTTAAAAAGAAATCCAATATTTGATACAGAACAAAGTGTTATAATAGCTTCTTAGGCCAGATCGAGATGTGCAGGGACCTGAGGTTTGTGGTACCACCAGGAGGATTTCCTGGTAGCAAAAAAACCCCCCTGAAAGAACAGACCTAAGCACATGAAAGTGGTGCACGCCAGAACAAACGTGGAGATGGGCAGACCAGGCAGCCCTGGGCTGGCTCCTCCCCTGTCACTGTGTGCCTCCATGTGAGGGTTCAGCTGCAGAGCCCCTGCACTGAGGCACCCTGCGCCTTAGCCAGCTGCTTCCTGGCTGCCTGGGGGTTCAGTGTGCCTCAAGATGGGGGAGCAGGCAGCCCTCCACTGCCGCCCCCCAGCTAGCTGAGGCACAGGGTACTATAGCATGGGGGGCTGCCTGCTGGCTAGCCCTGCACTGAGGCACCCTGTGCCCCAGCCAGCCCCCACCCCCCTGCAGTACATGGGGCAGGGGGACATTGTGTACTACTGCAAAGCGCATGGGCAGGGATGTGCGCTGGCACAAAGTAGCAGCACAAATTTCTGCCACTATGTGCTGGTGCAAACATATGCCCCTGCTCAAGTGAACTTGGCCTCAGCACAGTAAATAAAGCCCCCTCTACACATTACAGGTATCATACAATTAACTGATTAATTGTGCAGTTACCTTGAGACTAGCTACACATGCAAAGTACTTGCCACATGATAGAAAGCTCCAACCAGCTATGAAGTTAGATCTCAAAAATATGTACTAACTTTATAGGTGGTTGCTATCCAGCTATAATATACATGTCTAGCAGGGTCTTCCTTGTGGCTGGGAGCCCTACCAACTGTGGGCTGGAGCACCTTGCCCAGCCGGGCCTGTAAGTACTGCAACTGCTTGGGACTCGACTCCTGCAGCTGTGGGCTCGAGGTCCCAGCATCACCCTGCAGCTGTTGGGACCCAGAATCCTACAGCTGTGGACACTGGGTCCCTGCAGGATGTGGCTACAATCTCCCAGTCCCAGAGATGTGTGAAACCACAGTAGTGATCTCCCCATGTTGAGGATTTCACACACCCCTGGCGTGGGGAGGTTGCCACAGCAGCAGTCTCCCCTCCCCGAGGGTCTCATGCAGCCCTGAGGCAGGGAGGCCCTGCAGCCACAGGGGTGGTACATGGATGCATGAGAGCTTGCTTCCATGTACTGGTGCTAGTGTTGGTGTATGATCAGGTGGCATGGCCAGAGGCACAATTGTGAGAGTCACGCATTAGACCCCATCATGCCTTTACCCACACATGTAGCGGGGGCTTCAGTAACCTATTAAGAGAATTGTTAAACTTCCCAAAAAAAGATTGCAATTACATGAGATTACATTTCTTTATAAATGCAGATTAAATAAAAACCAAATAAATAGACTGTGATCCTTGTGGGAATGAAGGAATAGAACGAGGAATATTTAGTGACATAATATTGAAATGGCATGGAAAACTTAATTGATCAATAAAAAAAACTTGCTCCTCTTATGTTTTATTGTTACAAAGGCAACATGGGAGAGAGTTTCTGTGGCAGAAGGCCACCTCTGTTTCTCCCCAAAAACCCTGCTCTGTGACAGTTTGGTTAAGATGGGCCCTGCAGAGGGTACACACCGTAACCTCTCTCTTTAGGTAACCTGAGCTGGATACATTCCTGAGGGAGCAGGGAAACCTGCTCCCTCTGCCTGCATGGCTGGCATCACATACCTGGGTAAGGGGCTTGGGTTCCCTGGGGAGCTAGGAACTGCCAGTCTGCCCAGCAACTAGTTATGCATTTCAAATTGGTTGGCTGATGGCCAATAGGTGCTGGCCTCCATTGGACAAGGTAAATGAGGTCATAAAGGCTATATAAGTTAGGGACTGCCCAGGAGGAGGGGGCAGCAGCCATGAGAAAGACTCAGAGAGAGAAAAGATCTGGACCATCTGAAACTTGTTCTCTCTCTCAAAACTCATGATCAAGGAACTGCCTGCCTCCAGAGGCAATCTCCACCTGCCTCTGGATAATACTTGTGAGAAAGCTACCTGAGATCTAACTAGATATATAGCTTGCAGTAACTCAGATGCATGATCAAAGGCTGCCCAGCCATGCCAGTTTGCTCTGTGGGATTTCTCTGATATTGCTCTACCCTGTACTCTATTCCAACCCTACCTCTTGTAACCAGTAAAGTTCTCCTTTGTACCTAGCATTGGAGACTTATTGGGAGTGGGTCTAGATTATGCCTTGGGGTCCCCTTGGTTCGGCTGACTAAGGGAGACCACTACTTGTGCTTCCGACTGAGGGAAGCACCCACAAGTGCTTGAAGTGAGTCAAGTACCCTCCAGGGCTACTACGCCTGTGTTTCCCAGGGTGTGCAGAACCAGAATCAAGCCCAGCCTTGGGTGGTGGCAGTTCTAACCCCAGGCTAGGGGGTGCACTCCAGGAAGGGGGTTGGCCAGACGTGAGGCACCCCCAGGGAGGCACTTGGAGCCTTGGGCACAATGAGGTGGGTGGCTCAATGCAGGAGCACCCCCTACTGGCCTACCACAGTTTCTACCTAGACTTTCTTTGTGTGTAATAAAATTAATTTTTATATTATGAAAGATTGTTGCAAAAGCAAAGGAGAAAAGTTTAAAAGGAGATCTAGCAATGTCAATACCTAACTCATCGAATCTATTCTACTTCAAAATGACTGAATTTTTTTGTCACGCTGCATAGTTCTATCCACCATAAAAAATAACGTGACTGAGAATAAGTATATTTATTTTACCTCTCCACAGAAATATTCTTTTCCCTTTTTCTGACAACATGGAAACTCCTCTGAAATTAGATTTTGAGATAGGTGTCTTTGGGGGCTCAGAAATAGCTGCTTTCAACAGAATCATTTACCTCAACCCTGCAGGACTTTGATGAATAACTTGTCAGTAGTAGCTTACCTAGTTTCTTTATTCAGGTCTAAAGTGTTTCTAGTTCAGCCCAGAAAAGTCTGGGCTATACAGAAAGGGAACAAAATGGTGAGACTAGTAAAATATATTGATTCAGCCTGTCTTCTGGGTACTCTGCCTCTGGGGCTCCTTTGGATATTAAAGGTAGATGTGCTGCTGTGGCCACAACTCCTCTGTCAGAGGTACATTCCTCCAGCACAGTCACCAGGAGTTGTAGTTTTTCACCGTGGAATCCCAGGGTGAATCAGGTCTGATATGCACAATCACCCTGAGTTCAAAGGCTCTGGCATTGCTTAGGAACAGTTTGGTGACTACATGGAGATGCAGAATGAGGCTTTTCCTTGCTTTTGACTGAATTTGAATATGAATGTCTTTCTACTATCATTCTCTATATTGCATTAGTATGCTATCTCACTATTCTTAGAAACTGAGAAAGAGATTATACAGTACCTCTCAAAAGCAAGCAAGAAAAATATTTCTTCTGGTCTTCTTAATCAGTGTGGAAAATGACCAGAAATGTGCAAGTGCTCTTACTGATAGCACTACACGGAGTTCGATACAACTTTAATTATTCTTATCCAATTTAATGCCTATAGATATTTCAAATGCGCAGCAAGAAGTGGCTACAAAATATAAAGAAGTCTTAAAATTATACAGGTATAAAAGTGAAGCATATGGCTGCTTGCTAGAGTCTATATGATCTAGCATATGGGTAACCACATGGTAAAGAATTGCCCTAGCAATGCTTTAGAGATTAGGCGAATATATCACTCCTAAGGAGATGTAAAATCCAGTGTCTTAGTCACCTGCTGATTGTTATTAGTAGTAATGAAAAGTTCTTTTCCATAGTTGCAAGGTAAAAAATAGACCAGATATTTTGAAAACTGAAAATTATAGATTTATAAAATATAATTACAGACTATTGGGATAAACTCACAAGAAGGTCAAGTTGCACATCAGTAATAAAGTATTTTTCTCCATTACAGAATAAATTTGTTCATTGCTCTTTAAAAAGACAACTTTGTGTCATTATGCAACTCCAGTAATTGTTCCAGTTTTATTACTGTTGCAATAAATGAAGATTACAATTTATTCAAGATTTGGGGTTCCCCTCTCTGTTTTCATGTCTGTCAGACAGCAGATCTTATCATGTAACAACACTTTTCCCATCTCATTTGGGCTCATTCCATCTCCTGTTGTGACATTTTGACCCCAGTTTTCTTTGGGCAGTAGTTACAACAGAAGGTGTTTTCTTCTCCATTTTCACTTATTTAAGGGAGAGCCTGTGGGTTTCGCATATATGCAGTTGCAGTTGTATCAGTATGGACAGTTCAAGAAAGTTAGGGGATAATATTTATTATTGCTGTTCACTTGTTCTTTGACACAGCTTTAGTATCATGTTAGCTGTTTTTCAGACCTGGAAGAGGAGCAAGAATTAGGCATATTTATAATTACTCATACCTTTGAGGACAGGTGTATATCTCCCAAAAATTCAGTGAGTATAGTACCCTGACCAACCTACAAGCAGCAGGAGTAGCTGAACTGGTTCATAAAAGAAACATACTATTTTACTTCCCTTCCTATTTATTTTCTGTCTACCACTGGTTATAGCCAGAACCAATAGTGGAGTTTTATAGTGCCCACTTAAAGGATTTGTTTTATGCTTTCTCCTCAGCCATGTCAGGATTTGAAGTAATGAAAATCACATATGCTTGGTACATCTTCAGCCATCTGCAGGCCCTGGCCTCATGCAGACATTCAGTTTCTAGTGGGAGAATTGCCGTTACCCCAGTAGAAAACAAAAGAGTGTATGCGTTCAAGCTTTTTCACCCAGAGCAAAAATACTCACACTGGAAGAAAAATAATCTAATAATCCAGAACAGTCAGGGTGAAATCACTTCTGGGAGAGTTTCTTCTGGGAGACTAAATGTCTGCACGCTTTCCCCTGGCTTAACTTCTCGAGCCAGGGGAAAGATTGGGTCACCAATGTCTGGAAGAGTAAAAGAAGCAGCTGCTCGCACCCTCCCATAAGCGGGAGGGGAGGGAAGGAGCAAAAGGAGCAGGGGCTTTGTTGCACCATTTATTTTGCCTCCTTCCTCTTGTGCCCTACACCCTCCCTGCCCCCACCCCATTCCCTTGTTCAGTTAAGTGGCAGGGGGACAAGGTGGCTCTTGCAGCCTCTCAGGCTCCTGCAAGCCTGGCTTTCTGCCATGTTGACTTCCCCTAGTGTCCCAGGCTGGTGATTTAAAAGCCAGAGGAGCCAGGGGCCTGGCATGCAGAGCCCAGCTCCCAGCCCCACTAGCTTCCCTTTGTCACCCAGCTGACCCTGAGCAAAGAAGGACAGGGCCGGGTGCTGTGCCACTGCAAGCCTTGGCAGTGAAATGTCCCTTCCTCACCCCACACAGCATCACAGCATTCATGAGCTACACCTGGTACCTTGGGATATGTAGAAAAAACATTTAAGACTGTGTCTATGGCCAAATTGCTGATTCTCTAAATCAGCATTGAATCTTTAGATTCAGATTCAACTGAATCAAATCGGATCCAGTGATCTGAATCAATGAATTGAATCACTGTCCCCAATTTGGGCCGAATCCGAATCCAAATCAAATACGGCTCATTTCACACACCCCTAATGTTTTTATATACTATTGTTATGCCTTTGTGTCAATAACATTTAACAATTCTAAATTTCTTTTTTATATGATTTTTTCTTTTATTCTAGTTGTTTCTTTTCTTCTCATAAAAGCTAAGGTGCAATACAATATCTGGTTCAATTTGGAACACATTATTAAGTTAAGTTTGCCTTATGTCTTCAATTTTAGGCTTATGCTTTTACTAACCAAATTTACTATGAGGTATTTTGGTGTAGAAGTGGTAAGTTCAGATACTTTTAATTAAGCCAGGAAAGATGGCACAAATTGCAGGGTTAATGATCCAGATGTCCAAAAAGGAAAGCAAACCTATATTGCACTACAGTAACTTAGTTGATTTATCTAGTGAAATTGGGGTCAGAAAGATGGAGAGACATTTATGTACTTTTTCAGCTAGTCTTGAACTGTGCTGTGAGACTACTAGACTTAAGCAGAGGAAAAAGAGAGTTGCCATTCAAAAAGAAACTAACAACAAAAATTAGCTAGCCTGATGGAAAGACAGTGAAGGCAGTAGAAATGTAATGTACAGCTGTACCAGTTATCCCTTAAAGTGTCCATGGTTTTAGTTTCAAGTTAGTTACTACTCTGCAATACTGGAATTGGAAATGTATTCTTTTGGGACTCTATTCTTGTTGTTGTATATTGCCACATTTTGAACTTGCAAATATGTAGACATTAAAGGTAGGCCTAACTCTGTGGCTAACAGAGTTAATCTATTATGAAAGTTTCCTTAATAGAAACAATATGAATATATAAAATATGAAGAAAAGGGTGATCAAAAAAAGAAAAAAAATCCATGAATAACTAAATTGCCAAATAGAAAAAATATTCTGCTGTGACATTGTACCTGTGTTTTTAATATCCCAAGTTTTAAAATGCATTTCCTGTTTAAAGGTGATTTTGTAAAATGGCATTGTGGGATTTTATTTTGTGCCTCAATGATACCTGTACTAGATTTGTTCAATCTACATGCACTGTTTTTTTCCTGCCAGCCCTACAAACTTTCCTGGGTTCTGAAATTACAGCTAGGTTGATCCTGGTTTGGGGAGAATAACCAATAATAGAGAAGTCTTCAGGAAAATGCTGACCTTGCTTAATTGCCCACAGGACATGTCTACATGAGATGTTTACTGCGGAGTAGACTAATTAGCTCTGCAGTAAATGTCTCGCATCTACATACGTAGTCCTGTTAGACTGCAGGAAATTAACTAACTCCACAGCAGCATAGTACTTATAAATACAAGTACTATCCTGCTGTGGAGTTTTTTTGTTTGCAGCAGAGCACATGTAGACGGGGACGGAGCTGGCTGAGGCTCAAGGGTGCTTCAGTGTGGGGACTGCCTGCCAGCTAACCCTGGAGCACCTTCATGCCCCAGCCAGCCCTTTTGCAGCACATCGAACCAAGCCAGAGCAGCCATGGGCTGTTAGGCTAACCCCCCAGGATACCTGACAGCCGGGGTTTCTCTGACCAAGCTGAATGTTCTGTGGTTTTGGAAGCCTATGTAAATACTGGGTATGCACCAGAGTTTATTGCACTGGTCAAATTTTAATTTGGATGCAATGGAGTTATACTTTTCGCTCTGTAGTTTGAAGTTAAACCTTACTTATGTAAAAAAAAAAAAAAAAAGGCAATTATTTAATAAAATGTTTTTATATGAATTTAAACCAGTCCAAACATCTAAAATAAATGCCCTTAAATATATTTGGCTCTTCAAATTGGCTTAACTAACATTGGTAATTTTAATTAGGCTAAGCCAATGTATGTGAGATCTTAACATAGTTACATGTATTTACAGTGCAGATTTGACCTAATTTAACTTGGTAGAATTTAAATCAGCTTAAACTGGTGAAATTTTTGCCATCTATGTTTCAATATTTTTGTTGATATATGGACAAAAAATTATTAGTTTTTGGGATGGTAATCTGGCAATAGTAAAAAGAAAAAATAAGTCAGTCAGTCGGATAGATGTCTGAATGCACAATTAACAGATCTGTTTTTGTAGGCAGACAGTTCAACTCTTTCAAGATCATATGAAGCGTGTATTGAAGACTGAGAGCCAAATTCACAGTTAGTATGAATCCACAGGAGATATGCTAGCAAAGAATATAACCTCATAATTGTGAAAAATATGTATGAATTATAATTTTGTGGACAAAATAGCAAGGAGGTCACTCTTTCTCCTGGAACTGAAGGTGTATTTTTGAAGGTTTTCACAATAACAGTCAGCTTAAATTTTTAAGGAAAATCAATCTTACTTTTCAACATCATATGGGATATAATTGAAACTAAAGTTATGACCAGGCAAAACAGATGTAGTGATCTGAGGGAAGAAAGACTTGCACCATTTTGAGCTGATCCATTCTAACCACTTCATAATTGCTCTTTCCCAGTGAGTGGAAGCTAAAATCTGGTAATTTATTCAAGCTATTTCATTTCAGAATAAGCTGCCACTGTTTAGCTTCCACTTACAGTAGGACATAAGTTGACACAAGAAACAGTTGGAACAAGTCTGCGGAGAAGAGCCCAGGAGCAGCAAGTTCCCTTTGCTTTAAATTGGTATAATTGTTTCATCTGCCCACAGCATAACTGACTTAACTGAAGAATACCATTGAAAATCTACCACTATACTCAAGGCAAGAATAGTAGAAAAATATCCAGAAAACTATTCCTGGAATACAGTATGCTAAATATCTTAATATATATGTAGTGTGGCTGAATGAAATTATCATTAGGGGTAATGCTGTAGGTATGCATCTTTCCTTGTCTTTTGTTTCATACTTTAAAATGTTAAAAGTTATATGTTGTGTTATTTCTCAGCCTAATTTCTTGAAACATAGTACACAGAAGTCATTGAAGACAAGGACATTAAAATTTGAAGTTTTAAAACTTTGTTATGTTCCCTCTGTCAGGGTAAAGATTCTTCTTTAGAAGGATTTCTGAGAGTAGTAGTAGTAGTAATTAGTTAGTTAGGTGTCATTGAAACAGTACTGCCTGAAGAGCAGGGAATAGCTGCTGAACTACAGAGGTGCTACACAACAGCACCTACACTGATAACCCTGACCACCCCACAGTTCCTGTGGGATCCTTGTAGTATGTGAATGTCTCCATGCAAGTTCAGTATTGCAGCAAGGAAAACTCTAGACTCTCTACTAAATGGCATTGGGGTTATCTGCAATGAAATTTTCATATGTACTTTGCCTCCTGAAAGCTTCCTCCTGCCTAAAGGACAATCAAACAGTTTTCATAATCTTTTCTAATCAGCACCCACTCAAATTTTAGGTTCTGCAGAAGTTAGAGTAAGACTGTGGCGGGGGGGAAGGGGGGGAGTTCTTTACTTTGGTGAACTTCAAAATAAACTTGGAGTCTTTTACATCTAAAATTGTAAGACTTATGTTTTTTCCTCATATTCTACTACTGTCCCAAATTTCTGTTATGATGACTCTTCTCAACATGGATATTCTGATTTAGATTTTCATTTTGAACTCTGGATAAGCCAAACTTAGGGATCTAGTCTGATTTCTTAATGTATCTAAAAATATTTTGCAATAATTTTACTGTTTAGTCCTTGCTGACTTCTGATTTGTGCTATGCTGAGATCACTGGTCAAAGATACAGGCCCCCTCTACACGTGCCAGTAAAGGCGTGATTGGATCTAATGTGTAATCCACACAAGGCACATACAGAAGTGACAATTTTTGCCCAGTCTGGCCCGTGAAAGTGCTCTGCAGCCATGATGAAACAAAAGTGCATGGCATGGGCAACTAGTGCCTCTTGAGTCGGGGGGCACATGCTCCCTCTGACACCAGTCCCCCGGCGGCCGATCCCACACTGACAGAGTGGGGGGTGTCCCCTGCAGCCAATCACACTCAGCAAATAGTAGCTATGCTACTTCTAGAAGTTCTGTGGCCACTTCCAGAAGCTGCTTTTGCTGGCGGCCCCGCTCCCCAGCCGGCACTCGCAGAGGGGGCACTGGTGCTCCTGCCTGCTCCCCTGCCTGCCACCTAAACAGGGAGTGCGGCCTGACAGGGGGTGCACTGGTGCTCTCAGGGGGTGCATGTGCACCCCCATGCACCCCCTACGTATCACCACTGCATGGCTGCAAAGTGCTTAAAAAGGGCCCAATCCCGCAAAAATATGAAGACTTTTAAAACACATTGTCGTATGTAACTTGCATCTACACTGCCTTCCAGCCTCTGAACTGTTTTCAGAATGGGAGTGGCGAAAGGGAGCAGAGGGAGTTTGGTCTGAGGTTTTTTTCAGCCCCTGCTGGAGGATGGGGCTTGTGTATTAGAGCCTCCCTCCTGCCCCAACTCACCCAACCCACCCTCCAGTGCCAGCTGGGAAACTCATAGAGCTCCCTCAGCTTCCTTTCCCCACTCATATTCTGAAAATGGGGACAGGCTAGAAGGAAAGAGGAGCCATTGCTAGGGGAAACTGGCATCAGGCTTGCAGCCAGCACCTAGATTCCCCTCCCCCCTGGAACCAACAGTGAACTTCTGTTTGGTTCTGGGGATTGTTGTAACTCAGAGCACTTCCTGCAAAGTGTTCTGAGTTACAGCACAGAGCTGCACTTCTGTTTGTGCCCACAATCTCACATTAGAACCAATTGCATCTTATTGCTGTTTTAGAGGGAGCCTGGGATTTTATGTACTCTCGAGTCTTGAGGACTGTGGTCTTAAGATATTTGTGCAATTAGTCAGTTAATTGTGCAATACCTGTAATGTGTAGAAGGGGCCTTAAAAAGACCATGCAGGGCAGCCAGTGATTCTTGCAAATCTATTACAGACAGGTGCTGCTCAAAAAACTTCCATCAATAAACTTAGTCTAAAGTAGGAAAAATGCGATTCTCCCCAAGGAGTGCTCTCAATATGTATTTTATTCATTTAAATCACAATACAATGTACTCTCCAAATGTTTGTACTTTTAAGGAGACAGACTTATTGTGAAGGCAAGCAGTTTAGCTGCATGTCTGATCAAAACAGTGAAACCAGTTAATTTTCTTGTGCTTTTGGGAACAACCATCAGGACATAATTTATGTCAGCTACACAAAACTGAGGCTGACAGGAAAGAGAGTCTATAAAATGATTTGACATACCATTCTGAACCCTCTTCATTCCCGAAAAAGAAGTAGATAAGCTGTTTAGGAACAAAGTATCTAAAGGCCCTGGCTATTGTGTCTCTTTAGCCTTTACAGTGCTCAGTACTGACAGTTGAGTTTCTTTTCACCACTGATATGGCAAGACCCTTTGAGGTACTGTATATAGAAAAAGAGATTTCACCTTTCATTGCCTTGTATTATTTGCCCTCCATTGAACTGTGTGCAGAAAGAAAAGTAAACTGTGAAAAACTGTGCATGACAAGGTAAGATTCGAATTATTCAGTCCAGCAAAGCTAGAGATTCAGTGTTTTCTGTATGTAAGTGTAGATTTTGCCAAAGCAAGTGTCCCTTTGAAGATGTTGGTGGGGGAAAAAATTTAAGATTATTTTTAAATGCCACATTTAAAATATGCATCTGCATGCAGTTATAATAATTAACATAATTATAAGTAGGCATGCAACTAAATGAACTATGAAAGTACCACACTCATTTTAAAGCTATTACAATGCTTTTTGTTCTTTTTGTAGAAATCTGGTATTGAATAAGCAGTAAGCCTGTTAGTGAGAAGAGATGTATCTTCTGAAGACAAGAACTTTTGATCCAGCACTTAGTTTAGTTTTTAATATCATTGATTAACAGAGTTGAAAGAATAGTATAATGACACTCGTCCTTTATTCTTTGCATCCAAGTTCATTTATTAAAGAAATACAACTGTCACAAGGTAAAAATAGGTTTTGTAGCCCAAAGTTAAAGTGCAATAATAATGTAGCCTATTAAAAAAAATAAAACTTTCTTTCAAAAAGCAAAGCAAATCAACTTCCTGCTGCCCAAATCAAATCATGCAACAAAACTGTCTTACATATAAAGTTTATAAAGAATAAAAGTTTTAGTACCAAGAGTGGAACGGATTGCTACTGTATACATATTTCTCTGCAAAGCTAGTCAAAGGATTCCATTTCATTTCCCTTTTTAATCTTGGTGAAAAGCTATTCCCTAGAGTTTGAACATGCTCCATAGGTGTCCTATTTTCCCATTATTTGCCGCTACATGCTTCTCTTCTTAACCAGACTTTATGATACGCCCAGGTTTCCTACACCAATAGTCAAAGAGAAACAATATATTCTCACACTTATTATTATTTAGAATCTCTTTTGTTATGGATGAGAGAGTATGTGCAAGGGCTGCTTTTCCCAGGACAACAGTAACATTTTTTTAAACAGCCTCTGCGGGCAATCAGAATTTCAGATTTCTAAGAGTGACACACACAACCCTGAAATACTTTCTTTTCTACACTTAAATGCCAAAGAAGGTCAATAACAAAAAAAAAAAGGTGGAAAAAGTATATAATTCATGCTGTTACGTGGAAAGAGGGATAACACTCGTAAAATAGAGATACTCTGCTTTGAAGAAAAGAGGTAGTATTTTATAATTCATGCCATATCTCTTGGGCTTTCTGCAGCAAAAATTTGGAATGCAATGTACGAAAGCTAAACACGCCCAAGAAAATGACATGGTTCTAAATAAAAAATGATGAACAGCTCTGAACAACGCATAGTTACCCAAACATAATTCATAGAAACAAAGCATCATATATGAAGTTTGTATCATATATGAGAGAGACAGCAGGTGCATCTACATGTGTGCTTTACTGTGCAGTAGACTAATTTACTGCGCAGTAGTGTCACTATCAACGTGTACACAGCAGTTAGACATGGGACTCCATGTGCTGTGAAGGGGATGGCTGGGCACAAGGATGCTTCAGTGTGGGGACTGCCTGCTCCGACAGGACTCCATGATCTGTGGAGCAGCTGGCTGGGGCATGAGGGTGCTGGCGCATGAGGGTGCTTCGGCATGGTGGCTGCCTGCAGGCTAGCCCTGCACTGAAGCACCCTCACACCCCACCCAGCCCCTCCACAGCACATGGAGTCCAGTCAAAGCAGTCCTGGGCTGGCAGGCTGACCCCCTGGGTCCCCTGCCAGTTCAGGCTTACTCCCACCAGGGTCTGCATTCTGTGCACAAATAAACTCTGGTGCAGTAAGCTCCAGAGTTTATTCATGCATATTAATTGCACATACAGATGCGCCTACCATGTCTGGTGACTAAATGAAATGATGGCAAGTCAAAGGACCTGTACTCTATTTCTGATTTTGTCAGTCATTTATTGGGTATCTTTTAGTGATTTTGCTTAACGTTTCTATTCTTAAGTTACTCTATCTGTTAAAAATGCTGCAGTTATATAGTACCTTGAGATCCATGGGTAAGATCTCAAACCTTAAAGCCATTACTCAAGCGAATATTCTAAATAACCATTAGTGTCAGACAGTAATAGTGGCAAAAGTGAGGTGCTTTTACTTCACTAGTACATGGTGTCACTTTGCTGGTATAGCAGTAACCACGCTAACACTCCTAATACAGATAAAACGTATGGGTTAGATCGGGGGATATGAAACACAGGCAAATGCACACGGTGATAATTGGCATAATACAATTCGTTTGATGGTTTGTAGTCATTTTTGTTTTATTTTAATTGGGACTAAAGTTACAGTAAATGGAGTATCATAAGCAGGGAAGTAAATGAGAAAAAGATAGTGCTGCTGACTTCAGTGGAACTAGTTGTATGAGTAAAAAACTTTTAGGAGTGGGTCTAAGACACCGGGTATTATTGCTTTGATTTATTATATTTACAAATAAAAACATGGACTAGTTTTCTGTGCCTAAAGAATATACTTTAGTGACTGTCTGAGACTTTCCTCTGATCCATTTTGTAAGGTATTTAGTTTTACTCTTGAAGCAACTATGAAAGGTATGACATTCCATAAAACCAGGACAAAACAACTTTTCATGTAGTCCTTGGTACCATGTACAATATCTAAAATAACAGAAGCAAAATGTTTACTTTTAGTTTTGTTTTTATAATATTTTGGGAGCAAGATTATTGTGTGGTAAGTTGACATTTATCCTCCAATTGTGAAGGGTCATTTGTTTGACAGAACTTTATAGAATAGTTTTTTTGTGCTTTTCACCTGTGATTTCTTCTTAGAAGAGAAAGAACAATGCAAAGATGGTTAATTGATGTACATCACACATTTGTCAAATCTTTCTTCTTTTTTTCTGATAGACAACCCACAATTCTTCCTTTTCTCTACTTCTGTCTTGAAAGAAAGAATCAATTAAAATCAATGGAAGCTTTACTACTGGCTTTGAAGAAGAATTGAGCCCAAACACAGCAGTACTTTTGCAAAACAATTTTCAAAGCTCTGTGCAGTAGTCTATCCATCTAAAACAACCCTATAATCAAACAGTATGTACATACGATAGAGTGAAATCAACTTCATTTTGCAGTCTTTGACATTTCATTGCTGTTGAATGAATGTAACAAAAATGGCTTGTAGCATAGCACTTCTGTATAGTTACCCTGTGATCAGCTGTCTGGCCAAAAGGAAAATTTCATGATTATTTTCATTAAAGATTGCACCACTCTCCCTTTCTTTCCTTTCCTCTGTCTCTTTCACTCTCTGCACATTTATAAAATAGAGGAAAAAGAGCAAAGGTACAATATAACTCACATAGGGTCAAATAAAAACCTTATTGAACTCTTCTTTGTAAGTGGATACTGCATATAAGTTTGAGTTGTTTTGAATTTCTGGGAAAAAACTCTTAAAACTTTTCCCAGATATCAATAACTCAGTCTAATAGTTTCTTTTGATGTAGGGAAGGGGTATCAACTTCTGGTATCTCTTGACTGCATCACCCATCTTGAGGATACGTTTGGAAAAAGTAGGTGGTTCTAATATCCCAGATTTGCTGATCTTCCAATATCTACCTGATATAGAGGTTTCCATGGAAATACCTCATCTTTTTTTTATCACAGCTGCCTGAGAGTTTTATGGCATTTACACAAGTTTGGGCCACCTTAATTTCATAACTTTATTTTACTTCATGTCATCTATTTTAGGCACGTATGCTTGATGGCTCACTTTGGTATCTGAGCACTTTAAAATATTTTAAAAAAACAAATGATTTCATGATTGTGAAAAATAAAAGTTTGTACTTTTGTTCTGCTTCTACCTTTTAATATAATTCAGTCATGGAGTCTTTATCTGTACATGCTGCCCCACACAAAACAGATTTATTCCACAGAAATACCTTTTTAAATAGCTGCATCTGTTTACGTTAAATCAATTTAATCTTATTCTGTATGTAGTTTCTAACCATCAGTATAAGAAAATTAGGAGTCTTTGTAGTTGAATTTAATAACTTTGTACATAATGTGGGGAACTACAGTTGAAGGGACTGATAAGTAGAACTTATTAACATCAGGATCAAAAAAATAAGATGTGGGGAAGAATAATGAGGCTTGTAAATAATTTGTACAGAAAGCAAAAGGAAAATCATTCTAGCCTAAGCCATACACAGATAGTTAGAGCACTCTCTTAAGAAGTGAGGGAATTGGGTTCAAATCCTTTCAGATTTGGAGAATGCAGTTCCCCGCCTTTTTCAGAGCAAGTGCCTTGGCAAAAGGCAAGTGACAGGATCAATGTAACAACAACTGGTTATGAACTGAATGCAGTACTCTCACTGTGAACTGTGTTTTTTCCATGCTTACGAGTTTGTCTATCCAGGCAGATGGGTGCCTCCTAGAGCCAAATTGAATCTTATTGGAGTTAATTGCTGAAGTACTGCTTTAGGTTACTTCTGTGCAAGCGCATGCATGCCCAAGTATTGGCCACATAGGCCATGCCTAGATGAGCACAGACATGCTCATGTGGCACTGCAAACCCATGTGCAGTGCCATACACTGCATATGCAGGTGTTCCCCACATTGCTACCTTGCACCAGAGGTCCCAGGGTCAAAAAAACCCATGCTGAAAAAAAGCAGGGCAGGGCAGTGCACATGGCGGCAAGCACGTACCGCCCAAAACTGGAGCCTGGCAACCAGAGTCCAGGTAAAGCTGCTGGGACCAGCATGGTTGCTGTCCCCAGCCTCCCCTACCCCACCCAGGGTAACCTGCCACATGGTAGAGCAAGCGTGGCATGGGCATTCCCCAGGGACAAGTATCAGTGGCACAAGATGTGCCGCTGCTACTTGTCGTGGGGAAACAAATGCTTGCGCTTGTCTGGACATGGCCATAGAGACCTTCTCAGTCCCAAAAGGAGATATTTACTGGTTTTAGCCACCCAATGGGCTTTTAAGACGTTAGCACCAGGCCTATTTTAATCACTCCCTAGGACTTGTCTCAGTTAAGCATTTTCTTACATTTGAAGTAATCCAGATTTGAGACAAATTGAATCTAGTTCACATCATGTTCAGGAAAGAAGGGAAATTCAGGGAATTGACATAATTCTGTGCATGAACAAGATTGGCCAGATCCTTGGCTGTGTAAATCAACCTAATTCTGTTCAAGTTAATAGCGCTATATATATAGACTGACTCCATATTAGGATCTGATTCAGCATTTCTAGTGCAGATTTCATTATGCTTTTCTTACCATTCTGGAGTAATGTTTTGCAGGATGTGCGGACATGTTAAATCCTAGATGAGAATAGAGCCAGAGATGTGCATGCAGGACAGTCACAGACATAAAATTCTGGTGTGTCCCACCAAACATTATCTTATCAAAGCTATTTCAAATATCTAATTGCATATGCTATGTTGAATATACTCTTTTGTCATATAATGCCACAATAAACATGTACCATAACTGATTGTGCTGCTTTTTCTCAACCCTTGTCCCACCGGCTGTGTGATCAACCCTTGCTCAGACCTTTGTTCATACTCCAGCTGGTATCAGTGGAAAAGCGTATCTGAATACAAAGAGCTGAGTAGATTTTTTTTTTAATTTTCACTTTTTTTTATATATATACAATTGCAACAATATTGCCTGTTTCTGGTTTTTGGGGTTTTTTTTTACTTTTTCTGAGATGTATGTAATAATACATTATACTAAAATTAGCAGGTAAAATATACTACGTTAGTAGGTAACAATTGACCTAAATGTTAATACACAGAAAATAATGTCAATTTTAACTTATTGTGTTAAATTGTACATAGAACTGTTTGACATGGTATTCATTTGGTGGGCATATTTTATGTCTAGACTCTGTGTCCTGCAGGAACATTTGAGTTATACCTGTCTATTGAATTCAGAGTCTCATGCCTACTTGGCCACTCTTAATCAAAATGAAAACAGCCACCTAATTCTCAGTGAAGTTGTTTGAACTGTGCAATAGTCTAAGAAAATATCTTAATTGAAGGGTTCCCTATTATGACGGTTGAGTGCTTGAGGATATTGATTTCCTGATGATGTATTATGTAAAAGATGGTTGTGTGGATAATAGCTGACAGTGGCTGCAGTGGGAATTGTGTATCTGGCACCATCACCCCAGTGACCAGTATATCACTTCTGCAGCACATCTGATCTATAATAGTTCAGAGAAAGTGAGGCCTTAATTTACTTCAGAGCTAAAGTATTTCCCATGTGACTAGGTAATGCACCAGGTATTATTCTCAATCTTTGTTTCAGTAAAAGAAAAAATATTAAGATATTATCTTAGTTGTTATTTTACATTAAAGAATGGTGCAGTATTTTGATCTCTGTAGCACTATAGTCTGCAATATTCTGCTTTATTTATAGTATAAAACAAATGGATTTTTCGAATGCCAAATTTTAAGAGATTTATTATATTCTAATACTGGTCATATACAGTAAAGAAATAGTTAAATGTTCTTTGCAAGTTTTTTATGTTCTTTCATCATTTTTTTAAAGCTGCTAAATACAGGATGCTGTGCAAAGTTTATCTGAATGTAGTCTCACTATCTAAAAGATTTCAGTTGTTAAACTCCTAGCATGTAAAATAGATTTATTAGTCTGAATGGTTTGTAATCCCAATAGAAATAGAGCTTGCAAACTGGTGCAGAAATGATAAAACAGCCAGTGCATCTGAACTTCTTATCTGCATTTATTGGCAGCATAAATATATGCTGGGGAGATGAGAAGCATCTAAATATTCACCAAAGTTCAGGAAAGCAGGAAATATGTGAAATCTGTGCTTGAGTCCATTGAACTGGCAGAGCATTTTTGGTTGCAGTTTTGACACGAGGAACTCATACAGCTCCTAATGGAGCTAAGCAGCAATTTTCTTGGTTTGTAGAGTCACAGCAAAATCTTCCAGCACTGACAGGTCGTGCTGTGGAGACCCATTAGACACTTAGCCTTGGTGAACACTAAATATATCCCTGCAACAGGCTTATTGCTAGGTTCGGCACTTGTGTCAAAGGACTTAGATATCTATAGGGTATCAACATAAATTGGTCCACAGGTAATTTGTATGGAACAGGTTTCTTTTTGGAATGGATTAAAATTGTCTTCAGATTGTGTAATATGTTACTCTTTTCTTAAATATATAAATATATCTTTTAATGGGATTCATTAAAAATACTTTTCAACCATGATATGGCATTTACATTTAATACATTGCCATATTTACTCAAATATAAGACAAGGTATTTTCCCTGCAGTCAGCATAGGAAAAAAGGGCTCTTATTTTACAAGGAAAACCTCATTAAATATATTGTCTATCATTAAACCGCTGCCAAAAGCAGTATGTGCTCAGTAATGGAAACCAACTGTGAAACTGATTAAATGCAGCCAACGCTGAGTACGACTATAAAACACGTGGCCCATATTGGGCAAACATACTCATGGGAATCTATGACAAGGACATGTTACTGCAGCCTACCTGAATAAGATAGGGTAGTGCCCATTGTGCTCAGTTCCTGTCAGCACTGACTCTTTTAGGTCATAGTGAGCTGCTACACAGAGTACATTTTTACTTCCTCTTCACTCTCATAGCTAATCTGTGCCTTTCTTTCATAGATTTCATAGACATTTGGGCTGGAAGAGACCTTGGAAAATCATCGAGTCCAGCCCCCTGCCCCAGGGGCAGAAAGTCAGCTGGGGTCATAGGATCCCAGCAAGATAAACATCCAAATATGTCTTGAAGGTGTTCAAAGTAGGTGCTTGAACCACCTCTGGCAGCAGTCTATTCCAGACCTTGCCGGCTCGGACTATAAAGAAGTTCTTCCTTTTGTCCAGCCTGAAACAGTCGTGAAGGAGTTTGTGACCGTGAGCACCCCTGATAAATTTATAGGCAGCCACCAGATCGCCCCTGAGCCCGTGCTTTTCCAGACTGAAGAGTCCCATGGCTCTCAGCCTCTCATCACAAGGTCTGTTTTCTTGACCTCTGATCATGTGCATGGCTTTCCTCTGCACCCTCTCAAGCTTCTCCATATCCTTTTTGAATTGTGGAGCCCAAAACTGGATGCAGTACTCTAGCTGCAGCCTCACCAAGGCTGAGTACAACGGGAGAAAGACGTCCTGGGATTTGCTTGAGAAGCATCTATGGATGCAAGCCAGCTTTTTGCTTCCTTTACTAGCCACAGCATCACATTGAAGGCTCATGTTCATCTTGTGGTCAGTCATGACCCCCAAGTCCTTTTCATCTGTAGTGCTAGCCAGCGTAGCACTGCCAAGCCTATAAGCATGCTGCAGGTTTTTTGCCCCGACCGTTTCATGCCCTGACCGTTCAAGCCAGGCAGGCAGATACTTTTGGTGCCTCACCCCGGTGGCGGGTCCAGGTGTCACATTCATTTCCTATTTCCATTGATGCCTGTTTCTTCATCAGCCTTAAATGTCTGGCAAACATCACCAAATGGGGCCCCAAACAGTTCACCCAGAATCCCTCTGTCACCCCCTCTCTCAGCCTGTTGCATATGATTAGTGTGGCCCCACTTTCACTGAGGTGGAACCAGATCAGGTTGCCCTGATCTACATACATTTTTGGAGGATCCCAGGACTCATGACAAGAATACCCAGTTCCAGTCATGATTGGGAGCTAATTAGGAAGTGGGTCCTTTTTTTTGGGCAGGGGGTGGTAACTGGAGTGTACACACATACTGAGCAGTGCTGAGCTGCAGAGTTACCATGGCCTGAAATGCTGTTTATTTATTCACTGGGCTGGGCCCCTGCATATGTGGTAAATTGTGATCCTTTTGGCTTTAGACCAGCAGCTCCCAAACTCTGGGTCTCAACCCCAAATGGGATCACATCAGCAGATGAGGTCATGGGGGTGGGGGGGGCTGCGGGTTGGGAGTGAGGGGCCATGCTGAGGAAATGGGGTCGTGCTGAGGAAAAGTTTGGGATGCACTGCTGTAGACTAATATCATGCAAAGTTTGTACTATATACAAATAGTTACAAACATGCTGCTTAAAAGTGTGTTTATGGCGTACCTGTGCTAAAATGTGCAGCACTCTCAAAAGGTAAAATGTATCAATTCTGGATGAGCTAAGTCCATGGGTACCCATATAGGCAAATTACTACAGGCATGTTTATTTCAAAGCCAGTGTTTTCAAATTTGCCCCTCACTTCTATGTACTCAAGGAGAACAGGTTCTGACATTAAGGGAGGAGCAGGGGAAGGGCTTCAGAGGGGAACATTTGAGGGGGCAGAAGAGAAGGGGCCCACCTGACCTGGCCCCCCCAAATTATTTTTCCTGCTATAGGAGTGGGAGGGGGACAAATTCAAGGCAAATCTCTAATAATTAGATTGTATACCTGGAAAAGTATATCAAATATAGAAATTTTCTATATATAGAATCTAATTCTTAGAGGGTCTCCCTATCTTCAGTGTCATCTTACAGTCAAGTAAATATGGTAAAACTCTGCATATATAGCTATTTTATTTTGACCACTTTAGCTGTAATTGGCAAAATTAAAATATTTATGATAAGTAGAAGGCAGCAAAACTTTATACATAGTTCTTTTTTATCCTGAGAGCATCCTGAAGTTAACAGGTAATTACTCATTAATTCTGAGAGCTATCTCCTAGAGGATGCTGCTCACCTACTCCATCTGCTTAGTTTACCTTGGGGCTGCAATAGAATCATAATCTTTATGATTCTTTATCTTTATCAGTGATCTGGCTGAAGCATTTGTTAGCCAAGATAGGAACCTAGAAGAGAGCCGCCTACTGCTATGGCATAACTAGCAGTTGGTGCCTGGGGCAAACCCTGGACAAGAGCAAGGGGTACACAGTTCAGAAGTCAGGCAGAGGGGGCAAGTTCAAAGAGCGGGAGTGGGTCTGAAAGTGGGGAGCTGTCTTACCCATGGTGGGAACTCCTACACAGTTCCCGGCTGAGTTGCTTCTCCCAACAGTCCTCGGCTGAGTTGCTTTATGCTGTGCCCACCACAGCTCTTGCTCTTAAGGCAGCAGCAGCCAGGGACCATTTAGGAGTTCCTGGGCTGGGGCAAGCACTCTGCAGTGATGGGGGTTAATTTGTGGTACCCCAAGGCAGGTACTTCTCTTACCCATCCCTAATTACACTACTGCCTACTCTAGCCATATGAGACAAAAGTGAAGTCAATAGCTATGGAGAGAACATCCAGATAGTGGATTTTATACATTTTTTTCTTTCTTTGTGTTGGTAAAGTAGGCGCATTGTTTGATTGCTGGCTGCTGTGAAAAAATCAAATAGCAGCAAGCAAACAAGAATGATGTGTTTGGCAAGGAGAGTTAAACCTTTCTTCTCAGATGTGGTCTTCATCACATTAACCCTGTCTTCACCTGTCAACATTAGAGCAGATGAAGGCAATATGCTGTACTTTGAGCTACATCTGAAGGCCATTCAAACATTTAGCGAGTTCAAAATATAGTTGCCTGCTTGCTTTTAATGGTGTTTCATGCAGAAACAATACAATATATGCTCCAGATCATCCTCTACCTTCCAGCTGGTTTCCAGATGCAGTTCAAGATGTTGGTTTCACATACATAGACAGCCAAATGTGGTTTAGTTCCTGACTATCTTTGTAACAGCCATTTTCTTTTCTTGTTCTGTTCTATAAGTTGAAGTCAGTAGGTCCCAACTTTTGGAATAGAACGAGAAAAGAGAGCCTGCAGTTTTAAACAGGTAATGGATTCAGATGAAGTGCCCTGGACTCAGGAATTCACTTTCCCCACTGATCCAGCAAGTATTCCACCTGACTGTAATGTTCTTCCTTTTTATCATTTTACCCAGTATTTTGCAGGAAAGGATATTGCATGAAGGATCTGTCCATACTGCTTAGCAGTGTTGAAAATTCCAACTGATGCTTAGTTAGTTTTGTTCATTGTTTTTCCTACTTTGTAAATCTTGTTTTAAAATGTCCACAATCGAGAGATACTGATAAATGCATTTTATACACGTGACAAATGAGTGAGGTTTAGCATTGTTTGGTTTTTGTAATACAATGATCAGCCCTACCATTAGATGAAATAGTACACTCCATAAGGTGACAGACCTGTTCAAAGGCCTAATGTGGAAATGTTTTTATGTGCCATTTCAATGGGTCACCAACATGCAGCCTATAGTCTGGCCCATGGAGCTTCTGGATCTGGCCTGCAGAGCCCCAGGACTTTGTTTATGCTGGTGCCGGGAGTAAGCAGCAGGGAGCTGAACCAGTCAAGCAACTTCCAGCTTCACCTATGCGACTTCTGCTTCTCCCTGCTGGCCACTAGCCTCTCACTGGCTATGGCATGGCAGCTTCCAGCTGGTAGGGAGCTGCACTGGAGCTGGGCAACTAGAAGCTATGTCCACACTGCTGCCACTTCTCCTTCCCTCCTCCCCCTCTGCCTCCCAGCTCCTGCTGAGAAACAGGAGCTTCCAGTTGCCTGGTCCTGGTGCAGCTCCCCACTGGCTGGAAGTTATGCTTACACCCCAGCTGAGGAGTAGGAGGCTAGGAGAAATGGCAGCTGCCTGGTTCTGACCTGGGTGCAAGCCAAAGCTTCTGCTCCTGACACATCTCAAAAGTAATCTGGCCCACTTCAGACCAGAGCCAGATTGTTCCAGCCTGCAGCTTGAAAATGTTGAAGGCCACTGGGTTAAATTATGGGAAAAAAGGTCTCGAAAGGACCTAGGATGTCATTTAGTCCAATCCCCTGTTCCTGGCTGATCCAACCCTGTGTATACCATTCCAGCCAAACATTTGTCTAACCTGTTCTTAAAAACTACTAAGGATGAAGATCTTGTAACCCTTCTAGGTATCCTGTTCCAGTGCTTGATTCCCTACATAATTAAATAGCTTTTCCTCATATGCAACTTAAATTTCCCTTATTACAGTTTGAGACTCTTATTTCTTGCCTTGTCCCAGTGGTCACTGGTCACCATTCTACCTATAACCATACTTCAAATTCCCCTTCAGTCTGCTCTTCCTGAAACTAAATAATCTCAGTTCTTCCAGCCTTTCCTCATAAATTACATTTTCTAGACCTCTAGTCACTTTGGTTACTGTCCCCCTAATCATTTTGGTTGCTCTGCACTGGACTCTTTCCAAATTGTCCACATCTTTCTTGAAATGTGGTGCCCAAAACTGGACGCTATTCCAAGTGAGGCCTCACCACTGTGGGGAAAACGTGGATAAATCACTTCCCTTGACTAGCAGGTCACACTCCCATTAATATAGCCCAGAATGCTATTGGCTCTTTTCTGAAACAAGAGCAAAAACTGTATTCAGCTGAATATGCTATCTTTTTCAGGCAGTCATTCCCCAAGAAAACACTGCAAGTAATAGGCTTGATTCTGCACTCTGTTACACTGGGGTTATACTAGTGTAACTCTATTAGTTTTGGGCTACACCAACTGAAAACTAACAAAATACAAGGGAAATCAGGCCCAAATGTCTTTTTTCTTGTTCATCATTATACATCCACCTAAGCCAGACAATCCCAAATAAATTATTAACAGAAAAATAAATCAATTTCTTATTGAAGAATATATTTGTACATTGAAAAACAAAGAAAAACAACTTTTTATCGTAATGAAAATGGAACGAAGCAGCAGCAGAGTTGCAGTATAATTTTGCCTGGTCAGGTGCTTAATTGTCTCGACACCGCTATTTTCCGTTCGTTTTGTTGTTACCTCTAGCTATTGGAGAATGTAATGTGAATTTATAGTTCAGACTGCTACATCTATGACTGATTTTCAAGTTGCAACATACCTTATAAAAATAAGCAGCCTGAGTTTGCACTCTGGTGCAATAAAGAAAAAAAGGTTTTTCTACATGCTAATCTATTTTTTAAGTCTTTTATAGGGTCACCTATTTTATCATCTTTCACCTTCCTTATTCTATCAACTGTTTTGTTAGCATTTGGATATTATTTTTGTGATATTCTTGCACTATTTACACTGACATCCCAGAAAGGGAATGTTTAGCGAAAACAAT